>NW_022196891.1:43292288-43303011 GCF_008632895.1 Mastomys coucha | reverse complement strand
GGAGGCTCCGGGTCCCGGCGGGTCTCTGGGGGCAGATTCTCCACGTGCAAGGGAGAGGCGGCTAAGGTTCCCAATCCACCTCTGTTAGTAGGATCGGGTCCCTGCTGCCAGGCGACTCCTTGAGCCTTTGCCTCTCCAGGTGGGCTCCCCTGGCTGGAGAGGGGATGGCGGCTCTCACTGGAGGTTCCGGGTCCAGGCGGGTCTCTGGGGGCAGATCTAGGATCACACTTTAAAGACTATGCATACCTTTTTTCAATAAAGCTTTAGGCTTGTACTTAGATAAAATTAACTTGGCAATTACCAAAAGATGAAGGTTTTAGTGAACGCTATGGAAGGACAAGTGTAATATACTGTAACCTTAAATGGAATGTGTTCTGTCTCAGAGCTGTCTGCTCATGAGCAGAGGCTTCCAGAAAGACTATCCAGGAGGTTGCATAAGTGCTAGTGTTCCAAGAATGGGACATCTTTATTTGCCAGGGCTTACGTAAGAAAAATGTTTTACTTAAAAATTACATTTGCTGCTCCACTCCACTAATAAACACAAACACTTGAAGTTCAGTCAGACCAAGTGTTGGCAGAAGCTTTCAGAAGTACTTCACCTGGTTACAGTTTGCAGAATGTGGAATACCTCTTGTTAGCAGAGCAGGAGAAAAGTGCTTCTCATAAAACAATCAAAGATCCCCAAACTCAAGAACAAACACTTGATCTTAAGTATGATCATTGATATTAACGAAAATGACAATTTCTATAGAATATAGAAATGAATTAAGCTTAATGAAAAATGGAATTTAGATCAAAGGTTCACATATTGCTCATAAAAATCCATTTACACATGGGCAGCAATATCTAGATTTGCTTGATTCCATATCCCTAAGCCTACACTTCATGATTAAATGCTGTTTTCAGTCCCTAAATTACACCAGGTTTCCAACACACACCACCCACCACCAAGCACTTTGAATTCCGAGGGAGGTCCCTTAAAATATGCCATAATTATAAGCAAACTATATCAGAGTTAATAAATATGTTTAAAATGCTAAAGGAATTTGGAGACTATTTTGATGAAACATGGACAACAGTTGTTGAAATAATGTATAAAGTACTCAAGTAGCTGAGTGTAAAAGGACCCCAGTACTTCAGAAAACAAAAAATAAAATAAAAAGTAAAAGGTAAAAAGTAAAAATTGAAGGATTGTAGTTTTCCATAGTGTTTTATAGTTTTCAGAAAATTCTGTTTTCGGTTTTAGGTAGTTCTTAGTTAAAAGAAGCCTATAGTAATGAAAAATATATTACTAGTAATATTTCTCACAATACTCACAGACAGCTAATACAGGTAAGCCTGTTTCTTTAGTAACTGGGTTTAGCAATGCACGAAAATTGTCTAGATTCATCTTGTAATGTATTATGTAAATTTGTTTGAGATTGATTACTCAAAGTTTGATGACCTTTATTTTAGGCTGTATAAACTGGAGGCTAAATGACTATTGCTGTTATGGTTGTGTCTAATTATAGCTAACAAGCCTAACCTTAATTTGCACTTCCTTTCACCATTTGTATGAAGAGAAAATGTATTGGTGAATGATAGCAGTAAAGAATATAGACACTTTCTATCTGAAGGGACCTTGCAGGGTTTGATAGTCCTTCCTGAAAATAAGCATGAAGATAAGACCAGCGATTTGAAGCTCTTTCTTGCTAATATTCTTTTAAAAAGACACACTCTAGAAGTCTTTGTAGCTCTGAAATATTCAGTTAATTGACAGGGTTTCTTTGATACAGATTTAGCCTAAGCAAGCACCCTAAAATCACAACAGAGTTTTGGAGGCCAATTTGCTCTGTGAAATTCATTACATTGTTTCTAAAGATTGAAAGTTTGAAAGATTTTATTGTGGTAAAGAAAAGTCCCAACACAGATGTGATTTCAGTTTGGTGAATTGGGAGCACCTACTATACAACCATGTGACTTTCCTACTAGGATTTTTCTAAAGAGGTAATTAATGTTTTATACTTCAGTAGGAAAACCATATTCTAGGTGATAAATATCTGTAAGGGATTTTTATTCCTCCATCCCTCAAAAAGCAGAAGAAAAGAAACTGGAAAAAAGTGCATGAATGCGTTCTCTGTTCTAAAAGTGGATCTGGGGCTCCATTAAATATGTATTTATTTAACAAATAAATAAGAATTTTTAATAATTTTTATTATTATATTTAAAATATATATTTATGTCTTCTATACATATGTGTATATAATGTCTATGTATATGTATATCTTAAGTACATATATAATTCTTATACTTTCTACACTTTGAAGACATTTCTGTTTCACATAACTGAATGTAAAATTTTGTTATAAGTCTAGGAGAAAAAAGTATAGTTTCCACTTTCATTTTCTTATTTTGAAACAATTATTGAGAGATTTAGAAAGATGACTATATTTTTGAGAACTCAGTGATACTGCCAAACAGTAATGTATAAATATTTGGCATTACCATAAAACCGATCAGCAAAATAGAGGGAATTAAGTTAGAATAAAATTGACAGCGACAAATAAATGGTCTGCCTAGTAACATTTTTCATGTGGTTTGCAGAATAGTAAATAAACTACTAATAGGAAAGACATTAAGCCACTAACAAGTTATAAATGTCTATTGCCAGGCAAAACACAGTTTCCCAAAACCTCAGGAAGAACAGGCCCAAGCCATGTCATCTTCTAGCCTAATGTAAAATGTCATCGAAGCTATTGAAACTGCAGCTTGATAAAACAAACAAACAAACAAACAAAACAAAACAAAACAAAAAGAACACCTACCTGGGAGCCTTAACCAGGAAGAATGGCAGTTCAAAACATTCAAATCAGAAATAAACAAGGAGTCCAGAAGTGAGGACATGTGTATCACTGTTCAAACACATTGTTCTGCTGGTCATTGCTCAGAAAACTATCCTCAAGTTCTTAGGTAGTCTATAGGTAGTCAATAGACAGAGTTGAAAGTCAGGGTACTGCACAAGAGAGAATCAGAGCCGAGACCATTATGCTAAAACACAGTGGGCAAGTTTCTTGGGCAGAAATCCAAATGGAGGTACACAGGGCAATTTTGAATTCATCATGGCCAAATCTGAAGTTACTCTGCCAGTTAATTATTTTCTGTCACCCATCTTATTTATTTGTACTATAGATATAGTGAGTATACTCCTTTAAAAGATCTGGAATGTAATCAAAATTAAAAGAGATTAATCAATATAATTATGTCTTAGGTTAAGGATGGAAAGTTTAAAACCTAAATAAATTAATAAGTTAGAATCCACTGGGTGTGCCTCGAATCCTTTCCCTGCTTTTCCTAAAATCTGAATTCCATGGTTTGGAACTTTTTACTCTTTTATAAAACTTTAGATATGTATATGCATATATAATATGAATATATACACATACAAACACATATGTTTCTAAGCAATGGTATTTTATGGTTTGATCATATTACAAAAAATTCTCTGGAAATTGTTAATTTCAGAGAGTCAAGATTATAAAATTTAATCATTCAAATTCCAGCATTAATACATCATGTTTATGATACTATGAATTCCATACAACTAATACATCATTTTTATTTGTCAATTCTATTATCAATAAATTTGTGACCTACTTTTGCCTTTTACTTATGAAAGTCATCTTGGTATGAATTTCTTGTTCATGTGTGTTGCTGCATATGTGAAATGTCTCTGTAAGATATATATATATATATATATATATATATGATATAATGATATATATAATATATAATATGATATATATAATATATATATATATATATAATGCAGTGTTGGATTGAAGTATTTAATCTGTTTATAGCAGCCTTATTTAAAATAGCCAGAAGCTGGAAACAACCCAAATGTCCCTAAAAAGAAGAATGGATACAGATAATGTGGTACATTTGCACAATGGAGTACTATTCAGCCGTTAAAAACAATGACGTCTTGAATTTCACTGGCAAGTGGATGGATCTAGTAAATATTATCCTGAGTGAGGTATTCCAGATACAAAAGAACACACATGGTATGTACTCACTGATAAATGGACATTAGCTCCAAAGCTTACAACGCCCATGATACAACCCACAGATCATATGAAGCTTAGGAGGAAGGAAGACCAGGGTATGGATGCTTCAGGTCTGCATTGAAGGGGGAAGAAGATGATTGCAGGAGGTGGATGGAGGGGATACCTGGGAGGGAGAGAGGAGGTGGAGGAAATACCGGGGGCAGTATCAGGTGCTGAAAGGGACTGGAGAGAGGTACAGAGGGTGAGGAAATTGAGTAAAAATATGTAGCAATGGGGAATGAGGAATGGGATAGCCACTGGAGGATCCCAGATTCCAGGAAAGGTAGAGGTTTCCAGGACCCAGCAGAGATGACTTTGGCCAAAATGCTCAGTGAAGGGGAGATAGAACCTGTAGAGACCACCTCCAGTAGATAGACACTCCCCCAGTTGAAGGATGGGGCCACCTACCTAGCTCAAAGTTTTTAAACCATAAATGTTCCTTTTCAAAAGAAAGACAGGACGAAAATAATGGAGCAGAGACTGAAGGAAGGGCCATCCAGGGACTGCCCTACCTCGGGATCCATCCTGTCTGCCTACACTGTTACTGTTGCCAAGATGTACTTGCTAACAGGAACCTGGTGTGGCTGTTCATTGGGAGGTTCTGCCAGCAACTAACTAATACAGATGTGGATGCTTGGAGCCAACCATCAGACTGAGCTCTGGGACCCAGCAGCTGGAGAAGTTGGTAGAAGGGCTGGAAGAGCTAAGAGGGTTTTTAACCCCACAGGAAGAACAATGGCTGGCCAGACCATCCAGAGCTCCCAGGGACTAGACCAGGGAGTATACACGGAAAGTCCGTGTAGCAGAAGGTATATGTAGCAGAGGATGGCCTGTCTGAAATCAGTGGGAGAAGAGGCCCTTGGTCCTGTGGAGAGTAGAGGGATACTGGGGTGGTGTTGGAAGGGAGAGGGTGAGTGGGTGGGGGAGCATCCTCATAGAGGCAAAGGAGAAGGGGGAGAGGGCAGATGTGAGATGTGAGATGTGAGATGGGAGATGGGAGGGTTGTGTGTGTGGGGGGGGGCGGGGGGGTAACCCGGAGGTAGGATATCATTTGAGATGTAAACAAATGGAATAATTTTTAAAAAAGGAAAAAAAGAAATTTATCATCTTTATGTAACTCATAAAATATTTACTGCTACAAGATAATGATAAATATATTTCTAAAATGATTGGCAAAACTGTCATTTTACTGAGAATATTTTTCTTTTTAGAGCATATTCTGTTTTATTATGTAATGGCATATTACTTCCCAAAATAAATTTCTAATTCACGCTCCGACAAGAAATATTTGAATATTATTTTTTCCCTTTAGATATCCACCAAATCTTGATACTATAAGAATTTTAAACTTATGACAATTCAGTAAGCATAAATTGAATAACTGTCTTCTCTCTGTTCACCTGCCTACTTACCAAGGTAGGTAACCTATCTGGAATTCTGACTCAAGGACACCTTTCTTCTCTTTTTTTTTCTTTTCTTTTCTTTTCTTTTCTTTTATTTTTTTTCCTGTTTCTTGAGGAATTTTTTCTTATTTTGTTTTTTTGATGTTATAAATAAGCCTGTTTCATTAATCATAAGTTTTATGAAATCCATTGAAGATATAGGAAATGGCATTTATGTTTGTAACATATAGATCTACCTGTGGTTTTGTGAATAATGGCCATGAAAGCATCACTGAATTGAATGGGGTAAAGGACAAGCCCAAGATGATGACATCATGAAATCTTGAACTATATCACCCTGGCTAAATTATTTATAGATGCAAATTGATTCATTAGGAAAATCAATGTCAAAAGATGTGTCCAGAGTTCCCCATACCCTGATAGTTGAGTTCAGGAGATATTTCAATGTGTTTTGAAATTTATGACATTCATGGTTTTTCAACTCTGCAAAGGGTATTATCTAACAATACATCTTAATGCAATTTCATGAGGAAGTTTCAGACTCTCAGCTGAGGCTACTCCAGTATCTTGACATTTTATTTAAAATCTGAAGATGTAATTATGGTTTCATCAGCTACATAAGCTTTTATCAAATAGGTAAATTAGTATATACCTAGTATTAATGTTTTAAAAATTTAAATTATTTTATTTATTTACATCCAGAATGTTGCCCCCATCTAGGTTCCTCCTCCCAGATTTCTTCCCCCATCACCTCTGTGAGTTCCTCCATCCCCACATTTCCCTTCCCTAGGGCATCAAGTCTCTACGGGGTTAGGCACATTTTCTTTCACTGATGCAGTCCTTTGATTCATATGTTCTGAGGGCCTTGGAACAGATTGTATGCTCTTTGGTTGGTGGCTTATTCTCGAGGAGCTCCCCGGAGTCTAGGTTACTTGACATTATTGGTCGTCCTATGGGGTTGCTGCCATCCCCTTCAGTTCCTTCAACCCTTCCCCTAACTCTTCCATAGATGTACTCGACCTCAGTCTAATGATGGGCTGTAAGCATCTCCATATGTCTTAGTCTGTTGTTGGTAGAGCCTCTCAGAGGACAGCCAAGCTAGACTCCTATCTGAAAGCAGAATCATCAGTAATAGTGTTAGAGATTGGATGTCAGCCCACAGATGGATCTCAAGGTGAGGTGGTTGCTGGTCAGCCATTCCTTTAGTCTCTGTTCTGTTTTCTTTTACTTTTTTGGGGGGTGGGGTGGGAGTGGAGTTAAGTCATTTTATATATGTATAGAATTCAGGGATGTTTTATTTTTTAAACTTCATATATATAACCAAATAAAACATATAGATAGAAATATGAAACATATATTAATACTAGCTTTGATACATGTCTAAAATCTAATATATACAGCATTTTAAATTTGAAATATAAAATAAAAATGACATGAAAGTAATTTTTTTAAGATTAAACATTGTTTTCAGAGGAGATGTTTGTACAGGCTGGGACTCTTAGAGAAGGACTATACTGTTTTTATTTCTCTGGCATCTGATTTTCATCCCTGCATTTATTATAGACATGAACAGTTTGGGGTCAAAAATTTTGAAGGTGTGGTGTTGGTGTCTCTAGCCTTGTCTAACTACTAGAGGAGGTCCCTTCAGGGTCCATCTCCCCACTGGAGGGGATTTTGGCTAAGTCACTCACATTGAATCCTGGGAGCCTCCCCCATATTAAGTCTCTGAGACTTTCTAGAGGTTCTTCCCACATCCCACCACAACCCCTACATCTGTTAAAGGGCTAATATCTAAAATATATAAAGAACTCAATAAGTCAACCTGCAAAAAATCAAATAACCTAACTAAAAACTAGAGTACATAGCTAAACAGAAAATTCTTAACAGAGGAATGGCCAAGAAACACTTGAAGAAAGGTTCAACATCCTTAGTCATCAGGGAAATAGAAATCTAAATGACCCTTAGATTCCACTTTATACCAATCAGAATAGCCAAGATCAAAAATTTAGGTGACAGCACATGCTGGCAAGGATATGGAGAAACAGGAATGCTTTCTTCTATGCTGATGAAATTGCAAACTGGTACAACCACTCTGGAAATCAATCTGGTGGTTCCTCAGAAAATTAGAAATAGTTCTACCTGAAGACCTAGCAATACTACTTCTGGGAATATACCCAAAATATGCTCCACCACACTTCAAGGTCACATGTTCCACTATGCTCAGAGCAGCCTTATTCATAATAGTCAGAAACTGGAATAACCCAGATATCCCTGAACTGAAGAGTGAGAAATTAAGAAAATGTCATTCATTTACACAATGGAATATTACTCAGCCATTAAAAACAATGGCACCATGAATTTTGCAAGCAAATGGATGGAACTAAAAATTACCATCCTGAGTGATGTAACCCAGACCCAAAAGGATATACCTGATACGCACTGATAAATATTGATAAATAGTTATTAGGCAAAAAAATAAAGAATCCCCATGATATACTCCACAGACCCTAAGAAGTTAAATAAGAAGGAAGGCCCAAGTGCTTCAATGCCACTTAGAGGGGGAACAAAATAATTATGGAAGGCAGAGGGATGGAGGTACCTGGGTAGGAGAGGAAAAAAGGAGACTATGAAAAAAGGCTATGAGACTGAATGGAAACATGCAGCTGACAGGGTAGGAGTGGTAGGGAGAATATATTTCTCTTTTTCGGTGCTCGAATTTCCTCTATATTGTGAAAAGCACAATAACTGGAAATAAAACTTTTGGAAGTAAGAATTTATTTCTACTTACAGGATGCAGTCTCTTATCAAAAGAAACAAGGACAGGAAATCAAAACAGGAACATGGAGGTAAGGTTTCAAGCAATCACTGAAGAGAGATGCTGCTTACAATTTTGGTCATTGTCTTACACTGAGCCAGTGGTCTCACATAAATCAGGACCACTTATATAGTGGTAGCATGTCACACAGAGGAGCTGGACCCTCTAACATCCATCATCAGTCATGAGTTGCTGATAGACCAACATGCAAGTTCCTCAGTTGAAGTTCTTTCTTTCCTAGTATCTCCTGTTTATGGCATGTTGACACAATGCAACCTATAACACATCCCAACTTTGTTAAACATTTATGATTGCAAAACCTATATCAATATGCATACCCCTTTTTGCATGTGTTTTAACTACCTATGATGGTACACAGTTCTATACATACACTCTTAGTGAATGACTCATATTTTTGTGTTAACTAACAAAACATTTTCATTATTACTTTGGCTTCTTTTTCATTTAACTACTCATCCATACCTTTGCTTTACTTTTATTGGTTTGCTGACCATGTTCTTATTGGCCCCAATAGTTACACCTGTACTCTCTAGATTAATGTGTTATTTATATGTGCTACACATGTGGTTTTGCTGTCTGCCTCCTTCAATGATAAAGTGGAGCTGAAGACAAATGTGTTCTGCTGGTCTCTGGTCCATCTGGGAATGCCAGGAGTGCTACAGCTCTTAGATGAATAATAAAGAGGTTTGGGCAGTCTACAGGGGCTGGTAGCAGGGGTTCCTGGTCTCTTCACAGTTGTGGTAGCAGCAGCAACATCTGAATCTGCACTGGGGGCTTAAGTGACAGAGCTCTGACTCAAGTCTCTGCAGGCAACAGGAGCATGGCCAACCAGGTAGGTGAACACTTCTGGAGAGAGAACTCTTTCTCAGGTGCTGCAGCTCAGTAAGGACAGTCACTCTCAGTCAATACTTGGTGTGCATTATTCCATTAGCACAGATAGCTGAACAACTGAAGCTAGGAAAAGAGGAGATGAGAGAGATGATGAGCTAAGAGTGTTGGGAAGTACATGCTAACAATGGTAGATTACTAGTGCCCAGTAATTGAGCCAATAAGGCAGGTTGAAATTGAACGATGTGTGTGCACCTGTGTTTTTCATCTTCAGATCCAATCGTCTCTGGGTGGCAGCTGGTAGAGGGACCCATTCCTGGAGTTCAGGTAGGGTAGCAAAAGGCTGATATGAAACTTTCTTTGGACCTAATAAGTATGGCTACCAGGGGTAGGGGGTGGGTTCCAGGTAAAATGTGTTTCTCTATATTGGGAATTGAAACTAAGGAATGTGTAGGGCTTTGAGAGTATTCACAGAAGGGACGAGAACAGACTGTTCCCCTAGGATCTATTTATTTTATCTCCTGGGAGTAGAGGAGACAGAATAGAGAGGTCACCTTTTCTCTTCTTTAGGGTTTTATTTCTGTGAATAGATACCACAGCCAAGGCAATAAGGAAATATTTAAGTGGGGCTGGCCTACAGGCTCAGAGGCTTAGTCCACTATCATTAAGGGGAGAACATGGCAACATCCAGGCAGGCATGGTGTAGAAGGAATTGAGAGTTCTACATCTTCATTTGAAGGTTGCTTGCAGAATACTGACTTCCAGGTAGCTAAGAGGAGATTCTTAAAGCATCCATCCACAGTGACTCTCTTACTTCAACAAGGCCATATCACCTAACAATGCCACTCCATGGGCCAAGCATAACAAGCTATCATACCTCTGAATGTCTATTATAGTACTGGTGATGTGACTAAGGAATAATATCTAGGAATGGAAAAAACAGGGAAAGAAATACACAGGCAGCTTACCTACTTCTGTGTCAGGAGTAGTCTGTGTGTTAGCAGGGAATATCTGCTGGAGTTGGGAACTTGGATACAGCAACATGTTGGAGGAGGAAGGTTATAAGGAGATCTTTGAGAACTACAAGAGATGAGATCAGGCAACAAGGAAGGCTGAAATCCTGTAACCGGTGTTCTGCTGAAAAACTGGTAATTAGACTGGGACATTTGATCTGGGGTAATAGAGGCAGAGAAAAGGTAGTCTGCTTGGTTTTCTGGCAGATGTAGCAGACAGGTAAGAGGGTGCCTGCTGGAGCTGGAGGCTGCAGGACCGTGGCTAATAAGGGGAGAAAGGTTGGGAGAGGATAGTCTGTGGAATCTACAGAAAACGAAGGCAGGGAGAAGGAAGGCTACTGTTGGTATTTTGTTGCATCACTCCGGGTGAGACAGGAGGATTGCAGTGCTCAATGTCTTCTGGTGGCTTATTTCTTTACTTGGCCTGTTCAGCTTGTGTGTTGCTAATGAGTGTCTGCTGATTTGGAGTCTTAGATGTACTGAAGAAAGTAAGGTTGGGGTAGAAGATCCTTGTGACCCATTGGAGATGCTGTAAGATAGGAAATCCGGACAGCGGAC
>NW_022196891.1:43279041-43292278 GCF_008632895.1 Mastomys coucha | reverse complement strand
AGCTGGGAATGACACTGAGAAGGACTGGAATTGAAAGAGCATGAACAAAAACAACCATTTAAACTCTTTATGAAAGTTTATGTGCATGTAATTAGGAAGCTTCTTGCTGTGGTATAGTTTCCTATGACATTTTTGAGAGATATTTATTGTTTATCCTCTCCCATACCCAGTTTAACCCTTCCTGTTACACTATTCAGTTTTAACCTTTCATACCCGTGGGTTCTCTCTGGGATCCCTTGAAATATTACTCCATGACTACTTACTGATTTTTGATTTCTATGGGTGTTCTAAATGGGAAACATGCATCTAAAGATTCAAAGATAACATCCAGAAATATGATCAAATAAGGGTTATTATTCTGAGTCTGGCTTATCTCACTCAGAATAATTTTTTCAGTGGCATCCATTTACCTGCAAATTTAATAATTTAATTTTTAAGAGCTGAATAATATTTCTCTGTATTCATTGATCACTTGAGGGGCATCTGGGCTGTTTCAATTACATGGCTATTTTGAGTTATTCAACCTTGGTGTAATCATTCTTTGCATCCTTTTTCTGGATATTCTTCCATGTAATTTTCATTAGTGGCCTTAACTATGGGTTTTGTAATTTTTTTTTTAGGATACTATTTTTTTGGTTTCTCTGTTGATTGGATTTTCCATGTTTTGATTTCTGTATTCATATTTTATACCAGGATTTAGGTTGTTGGTTGCACACCTCCACAATCACCTTTGTTCTTTCGGCAGACATGTTTACAATGTTCAGGAGGGCATAAATTAATAATGGAATTGAGAGTCTGGATTTACTGACTGGAGTTTGGAGTGACAGCCTGTGTTCTAGATGTTCTGGTTGCCATCTACAGTTTGATATCTTTGAGACCTGGGTCAAGGAGTGTAGAACTAGTTTCTCCAGGCAATATGGATGAGTCCTGATTCTCAAGGGAAGATGAAACATGGTGGGTTCCAGTCTTACATCTGGGTCATGAGTTGCTCCTTGGGAGTCTCTAGTAGGAATCAGCTTGAGGTCATTCTATTTTATTCCCTTGTGGTAGCTAGCTGCTGCATAGTTTATAAATTTTACAGATATTAGAATTATATTCCTAATATGTATGCTTTAAATATTATTAAGAAACCTTTGATTAACCCAAAGTCATAAAGACAGACATTTATAAGTCATGTAATGCTGCTTTAAATATTACACTATTTCTGTTAGAAACACTTTTATAATTATTTCTCTTATAGGAATGTTCCATCATTATTTAGTTGAAAATTTTCTCCTGTCGATAGAGATCTTTCTGATATCCATCTACTATTGAAACATAAAACATATGTCTGTGTCTGTATTTCAGATTTTACTTCAAGAACTGTATCTTACACCAAAGAACCTATTTAATATTTTACATATTTTCTGCCTATAACTATTCATTTTAATTGATTGCTGATCCATTAAGTTTGCTTTTACTATTTTGCATTGATTTTTATTATCATAGAACAGAACTTAATATAATTAATCAGATTAGATAAGAAATCAAGTAGTACCAACTTATTTTTATTTTTCTATTTTTTTCCTACGTGGGAATGAAGCTTGAAATTTTATTGTCTAATATAAATTTAAATATACATTCTTATGCAGATGTATACATTGGGACAAAGCTCCCCATCCTCTGTGTATTTCTGAATTGTGAAGACCAGTTTGTTTTCTGAAGTGTTGTTTATTTCTGAAATAAGATGCTTCTTTGTCAATGTGTGAAGATACACTTATCTACGAGGAAGCTCTAGAATACATTTAAGAATTATTATAGTCTAGAAAACAGGTGTTAGTAGGCTCTCTTGTGAGATTGTTAAACAGCAAAGTGTCTAGACATGAAATTATACATACAAAAGCAATAAAATGCACATTCTTAGGCTTTATATACATATACATATATGTACATGTGTATAATGTCAAAGGTCATACCAGTTTGAGAGGTAAAAGACAGAAGTGAAGTCATTAATTTTATTTCATTTAAAGAAATAATAAATAAAATTAACATAATACTTATGGTCAGTTTTCTATTTCTACAATAAGTTAAGTAATAGATCTTTTAAAATATAAGTTTCCTGGACCATGAAAGAAGACATACATGATAAAATAGACCTAAAAGTATATTATTTTGTGAAATATATTTTAGCAAGTCCTGAGTAATCCATTATGTTGAGTTGTGGATGCAGTTAAACTTTCTAATTTAAAAAGTTTACACCAAGTTCTCATTGATGGAAAACAGTGAAGAATATTATTTTAAGAGGAAGCGTACAGATCAGTATCCAAAATGAGAATTTCTAAATTTTATTATGCTTTGATTTTTATCTAGGTTTAGCATGCAGCAACGCTCTTCCTGGCTAGACTTCTTTTAAACACTTTTTATTTTGCCTTGCATAGTTGTGCCTGTTCTTTTTGCCCAGCTGGTTATCACAGCTTGATTGAATTCTTGCCCATCAATGCTCACAGTTTTCCTCTTGATTTAATTAAGTATATTTAAAAGTGCTTGCTTTCCTATACTTGAGAAAGTGTTACAGTCTCTTTGCTGCCCTGTTCAGGGTCTTTTTCTTTTGCTATTGAATGCCTCCTTGTCAGAAGTCTTCTGAATGTGATAAACTATGATTACACTTGTAGTCTGCTAGTGTTGTTTTTGCCTTTGCGGACAGGGTTTCGCATAAGCCAGGATAGACTGAAATTCACAATGTAGCTGAGTATGGTGTGGTTTAACTGGAACCAGAGATCAAATACTCATACTTCATGAGCGTGCTTCATACTTGCTAGGCAAACACTATATCAATTGGTCTACATGCCCAACCTACTTTTTGGTTTTTAGATCGTTTCATCTTTTGCACATTAACCCTAGTCAGGTACGTACTAAGGGAACAGCCCCACCCCATCTTGTATCTGACTCTTCAACCTACCCATTGTTTCCTTCTCTATGCAGAAATTGCTTAGCTATTTATAATACCACGTGGGTACTGGTTTTAATTATTGGTCTGTGCTTTGGAGGATATTTTAAATAAATCATAGCCTATCTCAATATTTCTTCAGTGTTTACTTGCAGTAGTTTTATAAAGTTTTATGTGTATTCATTCATATTATTCATTTAGTGAAATATCACAAAACCCTATAAATAAGTACCAAATTATGTGTCACTGTGTCTTACTTAGTTTTTCTTACTTGTGACTTTCATCATGTTGACTCAGATCTTGAAAAACTCATGTTTAGTATATTTCCCCATTTGAAATGTTCTTCTTTCTTTGTACAATATGTCATGTTCAATTTTACATTAGTAAATTTTATTATGAATATCTTTTCCTATGTTTGAAGTACATCCCAGGTTCTTTTTATCTTAAAAATCCACCTGAAAAATAGAAAACATGCATTTTTATCTGTCCATTACTTACTTCTGACATATTTTATTTTAAATAAAGAATACTTGAGGATATTATGACCACTTAACAAACAAGCAAATCCTGCTTAATTACAGCTCTGGAATAATTTGTGCCTAACTTCCAGTAGATGTATCCAACTCAGCCTTTCATTGGAGATGTAAAGTTATACCTACTTTTCAATAGAAAAGCATATATTAAAAAGGTATTTAAGATACCTATTAATAAGCACTCATTTATATTCTGATCTTAATAGGAAAAAAATTGGCATGTGGTTACTTGATTCAACAGCTATTTTTAAAATAAAGTTTCTATGGAGACTTTTATCATGTGTCTTAAAAAATTAAAAGTAAAATATATGCAGTGATGCACAAGGCTAGGGGATATCCAGGGGAGGGACACACCCCCTTCAGAGTGGCTACAGGGGAAGGATTCTGTGAAGGTGGACCAGGAGGTGTTGGCATTTAATAATAATAATAAACCATATGCAGTGCTTTTCCAACTGTAAGTCTGAAATCATCTCCCTACAACAATGAAAATATCCAAAGAACACACTTCCAAATCCTGTAATGATGGGCATGCAATAGTGTTAATGAGTGTACCAAATAAATAACTTTAAAAGTGAACAAAATTAAAATCTTACTAGGGACACTGAAAACTCACCGATCCTTTTCTGAAGAGGCCAGTGCATTGTTTCATTCCCTCAGAACTATGTGAAGAACAGCTTTCAGAACTATGTGTTCCTTGGCTTCTAGCTCCTCACTTCCACTAAATCCTTGATGATAGCTCTTTCCTCACAGCACAAAGATAAAATCCAGCAGCTTTCTTGGAGGAAGCAGTCTTAGTTTCAGCTGAAAAATAAACTTTGCCAGCTAAAACTTGGGGGTTAAAAAGAGGAAAAACAAGAGCAGTAAACCTGCTGTCTGAGTTAGGATTTTACTACTATGAACAGACACTATGACCAAGGCAAGTCTTATGAAAGACATTTAATTGAGGCTGGCTTACTGGTACAGAGGTTCAGTCCAGCATCATCAAGGAAGGAGTATGGTAGCATCTAGGTAGGCATGGGGCAGGAGGAGCTGAGTGTTCTACATCTTCATCTGAAGGCTGCTAGTGGAAGATGGACTTCCAGGAAGCTAGGATGAGGGTCTTAAAGCCTATGCTCACAGTGACACACCCACTCCAACAAGGCCACACCTCCAAATAGTGCCACTCTCTGGGCCAAGCATATTCAAACCATGACACTTGAAGCCTTACTAACTGAAGTGTGCAGTCTCAGAAGCTGTTCAGAAATTTGATAATGTGGAGATAACAAAAAACTTGAGCAATAGTCTCCATGTATTACTGTCTGGCCAACAGACTGTACAAAGCCTGTTGAGACAATAGATACTTAGCTAGAATAAATAAGTGAGAAGGAAAGCTAAGTAAATCTTGTAAACTTTGTGGAAAATTCAAAGTGTCACCGAAGTTCTAGCTCATTGTTAGCAGACTTAATTGACTGAGCAGGAGATACATGCATATTCAGGGGTAACCCTGAAGGAGAAAAGCTGGAAACCAATCAGGATAACTTTAAAAGTTCCAGAGATGCTAAATAACTGACAGACACCAGGGCAAAAACATTCTCCAGCTTACTGACAACTTAAAAGAGCACCAACTACACAACAATGGCTGAGTTCAGTAGTAGTTATTAAGTTAAACAACGGTTTAGTAGTTATTATAGAGCCTATAAGGCATTTGAAATGATATTTGTAACAAGTTGTTAACAAAGCAGATCTGGTTGTTAAGAACTGCTGATAGAATTAGTTTCCTCCCAGGATATGCCCTTATGTAGGTTGCCCAAAACAAGTGGCTGAGGCTGTACACATGTTTATAGGAGTAAGGCTGAGTGCACTTAGTATGATATATACCAGGTGCATATGTGTACATAAAATATATATAAATAACAATGTATATATAGTTTAATTATAGTTTATGCTTATATGTATATATGTGACATAATAGTTAAGGTACATATCAAGAATTGAGGTGAGGGGACACAGCAGTCAAGGTGAAAATTAAGTAAATACAGTGTTTATGTATAAGGTTTTCAAAGAAAATGTTAATACTATAGCAAAACATCTGGAGTACAAAGAGAAAGAAGCTAAACTGACAGCTTCAGGATGAGAATCATGAAAAAAAATAGCTGGATACTTAAAAAAATATTGGGAAATTATATACCTGACATTTTGGAAGAACAATAACCACTTTGTATTTTGAAAAAAATATATTTTTTAAGAATAAATTTTAAATAAAATCATTCTCAATTGAACAACATACTGAAATAAATCTCTTTAAAATTATTTCAAAAATACTAAAGTCCTCACTGTGAGGTGAAGTGATATCATGTGTTGTAACTGCTTCATAGGTAAAATTATACAAAAGAGATAATATCTCACAAAATAGTAAAGACAGAATACAAGTATATTTACATACTTCTATTTATTTTAAAACTTACAACAACCCTAAGTATATGTGCTATAAGAGTAATTGTAATAGTTACTAGAGTATACCAGAAATAACTAGTTCTAGATTAAATTGTATTTATATAATAACCAATAAATTAACATTTGACAATTGTGCCAAAATAAAGATAAATTAAAATAATGCACTAAAATTTTTATTGAACTAAAATTTATAAAATCTAGCAAGATAAAAAATGATAAATTAATAAAAAGGCATATTCACATTCAAATGTATATCTATGCTAAAACTGTTAAATTTGAAAGCTTGACTGCATATTAGAAAATTAAATGAATGTGATTTTGCTAAAAGTATAAAATGCTTACTATATTAAAAGGGTCAATTAATATTGGAGTATAAGGTAAACAAAATAGAATAGGCATAAAAGAGTTACTGTCTTTACTAGACATAATATATTCTAAGACAAAGATTGTTACTAGAGACCAACAAAGACCAACAAAGACAATAATGCATTGAAAAGGACAATGTCAGGTTCCTAGGTACTTTCACTATTAAGAGGGATAATACTTAATAGTTGAAGTATGCACACTTATAGAATGAAATGAAAAGCATATTTTAAAAATACTATTACATATTCTACTAGTGTTTTAATGTCCAATAGTTCAAGTATATAAAAAACAAAATTATATATGAGGAAAACTCCATGTCAGAAATATAGATATATGTTTATGTCTTTCCACAAAATCAATGTATTGAGTAACAATATATTCATGAGCAATGTCAATTTTATTGTCAGGACTTGGCAAAAATGTCCAAATGTTTCTAGACACCATCAGAGGTAAGCCCAAATTGTTTGATTGCATTCTTAATATCTCATATTAACCCTCAGATCAAATGTTATACTTTACACAGTAATTATATAAATATACACATTTTCTCCATTTATATACTACTAAAAAGTGAGGTTGATTTCATTTGTTGGCTGTTTTGACTACAATTCATGAATCATGGTAGTCTCTTCAACAGATTTATTTCATATCCTGTGGGGATATAACCAAGGATAAGACTGGTGAACCACATATTCTTTCTCTGCTTAGTATTTCTATAGCACATTTTATTCTTTTCCTAATCCCCAAGAAGGCTTTTTTCCCCTTTCCCCCTTTTATTAAATATAGATTGGTGTTGCTTACAACCCAGAACAAAATCCTTGAAGGACCAGGTAAAAATGGTGCAGAGTCAAAGACACAGACACCAGTAGTCAGGCAATAAGCAAAAACAGATTGTTTCGGGAACTGGGCAAACTTTTTTTTTTATATAAGAAAAGCAATAATAAAATGTCTCGTCTCTTTATTAGATGTTTTCTTTATTTACAATATCTCCTTTCCCAGGTTCCCCTCCAAACAAACAAACAAATAAACAAAACTAAAACTAAAACAAACTCCTGTTCCCTCACCCCTCCTCCCCCTGCTTACTGGCCCTGGCATTCCCCTACACTGGGGCACAGAACCTTCACAGGCACAAGGGCCTCTCCTCCCATTGATGACCAAGTTAGCCATCCTCTGATATACATATGCTGCTGGAGCCATTAGTCCATGTGTACTCTTTGGTTGATGTTTTAGTCCCTGGGAGCTCTGAGGGTACTGATATAGCTGTCTCCTGAGAGGCTCTGACAGTACCCGACTAATACATAAGTAGAGGTTCAGAGCCATCCATTGAACTGAGTACAGGGTTCCTAATGAAGGAGCTAGAGAAAGGACCGAAGGAGCTGAAGGGTTTGTAGCACCTTAGGAGGAACAATATGAACTAGTGCCCTCAGAGCTCCCAGGGACTCAACCACCAACCAAAGAGTACACATGGTGGGACTAATGGGCAAATTTTTATACTCCCTTCCAGCATCTCATTGGCTCTCAAGTAGCCAGATGTGGAGCTGTCTCTTTCTCATTGGTTCGGTCCATTGCCTGATCCAGTATTAGCAGTCTAGAGCCATACCAGCAGATTCTAGAATGGCTCAAGGAGGAAGTAATAGCAGTCCATGTACTAGCATTGTGGCTGGGTCTGCTTAGCTAAATTCCTCCTGCAGATTCTTTTCTCAAACAATTTAATATGAACACAACTTCTCTTTGCTCTACTCCTCTCAGTTTCTTTCCACCTCCTCTCTTACCCTCACCCACTCTCTTTCTGTCTCTTGTTAGGAAAACAAACAAAACTACAACAACAACAACAAAACCAAGCTTCTAAGAAACAATAAAGCATAACAAAATAAAATATATTAAGATAAAATGAAAGCCACCATGTGGAATTTGGACAAGAAAAGCCAATGGAAATATTAGAGAATCTCAAGAAAAGGCACAAATATCAGCAACTTGATTCATTTAGACGTTCCGTAAATGTCAAATAAAATTACTAAACTTAAAACTACAGCATATAAGCAGAGTACCTGACACAGACCCAAGTGTACAGTGCTGCTGCTTGCAGGGAGCTTATGCATTATGCATGCTGCATGCTGTGTCAGTCTATACGTTCATATAAGCTTTGTTTAGTTGTTGTAGAAGCCCTTGTTCTCCTGGTGACCTCTTTCTCTTCTGTACCCTCTAACACTTTTGCATCCTCTTCTGCAGGGTTCCTGGAACTCTTAGGGAAGAGATTTGCTAGAGACATCTCCTTTGGAGTTGTGTGTTCCAAGTTTCCTTTCTCTGTCTCTCTCCCTCCCACCTCTGTCTCTCTGTCTCTGTCTCTGTCTGTCTCCCTCCTTCCCCTTCTCTCTGTCTCTCCCTGTCTCTGTCTCTGTCTGTCTCTCTGTCTCTCTGTTTCTGTCTCTATCTGTCTGTCTCTCTGTCTCTCTCTCTGTTTCTGTCTCTGTCTCTCTGTCTCTCTCTCTGTTACTGTCTCTGTCTCTCTGTCTCTCTGTCTCTCTCTGTTTCTCTGTCTCTGTCTCTCTGTCTCTGTCTGTCGGTCTCTCTCTCTGTCTCTGTCTTTCTCTCTTTTTCTCCTCTCTCCTCCTTTGTAATTTTTAAACCACTGCTAATAGTGGCATTAACAGTGTCCAGTAACTCACTTTATTTTGTCTTCACAAGTGAATCATGTTATTTCTTCCTAAAGTATGAAATAATATTACTTTTTTAAGATTTGCATATCATTGAAAGTGATGGCAAACATTTTTTTTTTACAAAAAAAAAGAATAAAAGAAAGAAAAGAAGAAAGAGAAAGAAAAGAATCATCGGGAGAAAGAAAAACAAATTTTGTATTGGCAAAAAGACAAATTATTTATCTGATAAAGATCAACACTCACAAGATATAAAAAAATGAAGGGTTAAGTCAAACAAATACTGTATATCAAATTTTTAATAGACTCACAAATGTAACGTATTAGTTCTACTAAAATATCTTATGAGACACTTGGACTAATATTGAAATCATTACATTTTCCCCTTCATTCATTAGAAATGCAATGCAAATTTCAATGTAGTATTAATGTTAGCATTAATTATATATTGAAATTAAAATGCACTTTGTTGCTATGATTTTCATTATATATAAATTAGATTAATAGACAGAAAGAATTAGTTACTTAACTTGTTGCCATAAGATGATTATATCTCTCTACAAATACATAACAATAATGACTAAGAATTACTGAAGTTTAGTATTGCATATTATATAATTTACCATCAATTAAACTGAAAGAAAATGTTGCCTGTTCTTAAATCCAAATTATTATAAGTGTATGTGTGCCTATCATTGAATATTTTATTAGAAAACTGTATTCCGTCTGGGTTTGAATTAAAACATATTTATTTCAACATGGACAACAATTTGAAAAATACTTGCATAAACAAAAATATTTAATACTAATATTAATTCAAATAGTTATATAAAAGTGAATCATAGTCATTATTTCTTTTTAAAGAGCATCAAAATAATGCATTAAGGCATGCTCATTTAAAAACTGTATGAAAACACATCATTTCTCCCCATATCTGTACGAAGATTTCATTTACATCAGCTAAGATATACAATTAGGGTCTTTTTCCCCACTTTTAGTAAACATGATTAACCATTCTCTTTTTGAAAAAGTTCAGGGAGACAGGCTTTGATCCCACTGCCTCTTGGCTAAGCCTCTAGATTCTGGGACTAAAACAGATCAAAACTACTGTTTCTAGAATAAAGTCTTTGAAAATTTCGGTTTTCCATAGAAGGGCTTTACATTTCATTCTGTTTAAGCTATGTATATGATTTGAACATTTTTACAAAGTTTTCAAAACTAAGTATGAATGCGATTTCATTATTCCTAGTATATGTTAGAAATAATCTATATTAATATATAATGAAAAATTAGTTTTATCTTGGAACTCAAAGTATCTTGAGTTTTACATTTAATTAAAATTGGTATTCAATTTATATTTCATTAAATTTTAGATATGACAATAACTTGATAAAGTTTCCTGTTGAAAATTATCATTTTAGAATTACAATTAAAATTAAAGTGTTTTTTATAATATCATAAGTTCTGTCAATATAACTACTATGAAAAGAGCTCTCATACTCTAAAAGACTCAAATTTTTGCTGCATCTCAGAGCCAAAAATCATAATACACCTTGAGGTCATTTAAAACCTGAGCACTATTCTACTGTGTATTCAAGATTTTTTTAATATATGTCTAAAAGAACAATATGAAGAACTTAACTTTTCTTGGAAATTATGTGATCTTATTGGCCATTGACATAGTTATACTTGTGTATCATTTACTAAAACCCAGTAGATACAGAAGTTGACAGTACCTCTCTGAAGTCTTTCATATAGTTTGAAGGGCACCCTTATGGATATTGATTAATAAACAATGATGCCTATTGACTAGGTTAGGTGGGATCCTGAAGAGCCAGTGACTTAATTTCTTGTTACTTAAACAAATATTTCTATATCTCATTCTTTCCACCATGTGATATTTTCTATGTTGCTCATTAAAACAGAGAGAAACACTTTGTTAGAGACAGACAGACACCATTCATATGACACACACACACACACACACACACAGCTAGTATGACAGGACAAATACACACAGCTCATACAACAGATAGATAATATAGGAAGAGATAAACAGATGGGAGACACAGGGAGCATAAAGTTGTGAATTAAAATATATACTTGTTTTTGATTAAATGACTCCCAGGGAAATCATATTCCTTTCCCTAATGTGGCATCGATGTATTATTGGTAACTCCGAGTCAACTACTAATATGCAGTAATCCACACAAATTTATAATTCTTATGTCTTTAGTTTAACTTTGAAGACAATGGTCATCTAATTAAATAGAGTTGAAATCAACTTAATTGTTTTCTCATTCATAGAACCAGTCTTTATAGTAAGTCTCTATTTTAATAAAACAAATTAAATGATCTTAGTATGTTTTGCTAGATTTTTCAAGAGTCCAAAGTCACGGAGAAAGAGGGGTGATTGCTCTAATATCCATGTGACCTTCCTACCTTTGTAATGTCTTCTTTCTCTAACTAGCATTATGGTTGGCAGGTAACCTCCAGGTATCTGCACCCCTAAGGTCTATCCAACTTATCTGTGAGTAATTGAATTTCTCACAGTATGACTTTTTCTCACCCATTTTACTGTCCAAATTTCTTTTGATTTCCTTTAATTCCTTGTTCTATAAAGCATATCATGCAAGATACAATGCATGGAAATTATAATCAGCAATAACCACTGTTTTTCTAGGAAGTATTGATTTGGGTGATAAAAACACTACCATCAACTCTAAGTAAACTACATAGAACATGTTTTAGACTTCTTCTGGGTATAGTATTTCAAATCTTATAATTTTATAACATCTTATATTTTTAATACACCACTATCCTTATAGAGGTCTCTGAGAAATTCTACATTTTCTATGCATGTTGTCACTCATAGAAATAGTTTCTATATAGATTTATTTATAAATAAATAAAATATATTTACTAAAAACTTCTGGATGTGGACATGGAAAGATTGAAGAGACAGAGGGAATGGAGAACACCAGACAAACAAGGGCCTCTGAAGCAACTAAGCCAGAAGAAAACACACTCCTAGAGTCTGATGCAGCAAGAATAGGGCCTGCTCTGGCCTGTACCAGGTCCTCTACATATATTATAGTAGACCCAAAGGGAGGAACTAAGGGAAGAAGAAAGAAGGAAAATTGTACTTAAATTATATTGTATGAGGGGACACAATAATCAAGATGTATTGTTTGAGAAAATGATTATATGTTCAACAAAAGGCAAAAAATTAAATTAAGAAGAGAAAAAGCAAACACTTTATGTGACTATTGTCAAACTCTTGTGTAGAACAATAGACATGGTCATCATAACTTCAGATACTCTGTATCCTAGAGACCCAAGTTTCAATATGGAAAGATTGCCAATGAAATGTCTCATTTTTAGATAGCATACAAGTTTTTGTGCTATATGTATGCGATTCGGATAGTTTCCTAGAGAGAATATATAAAGATTTCACCATTCCATAAAACATATTTTAAATAACTCTCCCACTGCTCTTCTAGCCTATAAATTTAACAATTCATTTAACATTTCAGTTGTAAAATTTTTAGTTTTACTTGTCAAAAATATGTCTCATAATTCCTAAGTATAATATTTTACTTTTAATATTCATTTTTACTGTTTGACTTATTTTTTATTTCCTGGTGACATTGGCTTAGCTTTACAGCACCTGTCTGTATTGTGAGTAACAAGTTTCTCTTAGCACAGTTTGAAATATTCCCTGGAACCTTTGGTAGATGATTTCAATGGATTGATAGCTACTCAGCATTTCCCATAAAGTTAAAAAATTCCCTTTTAAATGTTTTTCATCATTTCTAGCTTCATATGAAGATTATTTCACTAAAATTGTTCTGTGTAGTCTTTTCAAATTGCTTTATTTCAATGAAAAGGAAAAGAGTACTTTTATGAATGACATCATGAAATCAGCAGGCAAATACATAAAACTAGAAAATAATCATTCTGAATGAGGTGATCCAGATCCAGAATGATAAATATTATCTACATGCTTATATGTGGATATTAGTAGTTACGTAACTGATAACGTTGCTACTATCTGTAGATGCAGAGAGGTTAGGTATAGAAGGATAGACAAGTGTGGACACAAGAATCTCCCTTGGAGGGGGAAAGAGAGTAGATTTTAGGGATGTACTGAGGGCAGGGACACTGAACAGGAGGGTCAGGTAGAGTGGAATATAGGTTTAAAAATGGAAATGTTAGTCAGGCAGTGTTGGTGCACACCTTTAATCCCAGTACTTAGGAGGCAGAGGCAGGTGGATTTCTGAATTTGAGGCCAGCCTGGTCTACAGAGTGAGGTCTAGGACAGC
>NW_022196891.1:43261442-43279031 GCF_008632895.1 Mastomys coucha | reverse complement strand
AGTTAAAGTTGGGGGGTATTTAGAGGATGATAAAGAAATTAGGTGATCAGAATCTTTCTAATATACATAAAGGTGATAATAATGAAGTCTGCAAATAATGGGAGAGAAAGATTTCCAACTGGCCATCACTTTTAATCAAAGAAAACATCTAGTACCAGGGATGGGATATATTTAATTGAGTTATTGCCCAAATTATACCCTGGAAATACAAGGTGCAAATACAAGGACCCACAGGCAGCCATTATGCACAGTTACATGCACACTTAGACAGAGAGGGGGTGGTGCTTTGTTCATGGTGGCTCTAAATAAGTGTCCATCAAATGTCTTCCTTCATGGCTCAGCGAACCATACAAAAGAGGTGGAAAAGGTGGAAGGGCCAGAGGGAGTGAAAGGACCAGAAGATCAAATTCCTGAATCAACTTCTTCAACTGAGTAAAGCCATTAGGAACTCACAGAGATCCTAGCAGCCTCTGCACAAATATTAGGGCCTTGTGCTCAGTATTTTATTGGGACATTATAGTATGTGGTCAAGTGAGTCTCTGACTGTTGTACCTTCTCTTAGGCTCTTTTCCTTCTTTTAGCTTGCCTTATACCAATTTGATGTGATGGGCATTTGTTTAATCTCGCTACATTTTACTTTGTTATATTTTGTTGTTACTTTAGAAGATTTTTCTTTTCTCATTTGAGGCAGAGAGGGAGTGGAACTGGATTGGATGGGAGGATGAGAGGTGGGGAGGAATTGGGAGAATTGGGAGGAAAAAAAAGAAAGAGTACCTTAGTTAGAAGGTTATGACTGTTTTTCATTCTTACACAATCAATTTATTCATACTGATAATATATTATATAAAGAATACATATATATGTGAGTATGTCATAGATGCCTTTAATCCTTAAGTTTTTACTACGATTTTTAATAGTAAAAGATGCAAATACTTAATTAAGTACACTTTTAGAAAGCATTGAGGCCACCTAACTTAGCCTGTCAAGGAATTTTTAATTTTACAAAGCTCATAAATATTTTCATGACATTTAACAAGGACAAAAATCATACAACCACTTAGGATAGAAAATGAAGAAGATAGCTCAATGCTCCCTCTTATCATTAGTTCCAATATGATTTGTCTCTGCTTTAATGCTTTGTTGGTACCTCCTGCTATTCAGGAGTTTGTATTTTCCCTGGTTATGTAGAAAATTCTTAACTTATCACATATTCTTATCTTAGCATTTCAAAAAGCTTTATCTTTATGTTGTTCTAAGGCTGCTGCCTATTGATGTCATCTCTAATGATGCTTGCCATGTTAAAAGGCAAATGTTCCTTCTCCCACAAGTCACAAGCAATTCCCCAAAGTTTATTTTTCTAGAAAATAACAGCATTAAGTCCTTAAATATAATACATTCTCGTGAAAAATGAAAGAAGCCATAATGGTATAATTTAAATGATAAAAACCACGATTGCCTTAGGCATACTAATCTTGTTATAGGGTTATTTCATGATTATACTGTTGTCGTATTTCTCTACACTTACGTAGATGGGACTTTAAAACTCATATTGTGGAGAAAAGGACAAGGGCTTTCTTTCACACACATTCAAGAGGTTTTGTGAAGAAAGAAGTTATGATGATCAACATCGATGACAGTATTGAGAGATATGTAAGAGACTGAGAAAAGCATTTTTCCAAATATGACATCAAGGATGTTTCTAATGTGGGATAGCATTGTGGTTGGGAGAGAAGTCATGCTTTGAATGTGGGGAGTATTACCTCATATCCTCATTATCTAGAGGAAATTAAGTAGACAGAGAATACAGGCTCCATCTTACCTGAGCAATTGCATCTATTAACAGTACAGTCATTCATGAACACTCAACTCCACACCTTTTCAGTCTTCCAATGAGATTGCAAAATAAATATATTTTCTTATCTTTAACCTTGAAGAATTGGCTCTTTTTACAATGTTTCTACTGACATCACATCCTCAAATCCCAAATGAGGTCAAGTAATCCTGACACATCCTGACCCACCATTCTAATTATTCTCATTTATAGTCATTACCTTCCATGCCTGTAGCCATTGTCATAAATCTGATCACTGGTCTGTCTGTTTTTCTTTCTTTGTTTCTTTCTTTCTACTGGTTATTTTATTTGCATTTCAAATGTTACCCCTCTTCTCAGTTTCTCCTCTGCAAACCGCCATCCAATTCCCCTCCCTCTGCCTCTATGAGAGTGCTCCTACACCCACCCACCCATCCACTCCTGCCTCACAACCTTAGTATTCCCTTAAGCTGGGGCTTTAAGACTTCACAGGATCAGAGGCCTCCCCCTACCCAATTGATGCCATATAAGGCCATTCTCTCCTTCACATGCATCTGGAGCCAAGTGTACACTTGTATGTACACATGTGTACTCAATGTGTACTCTTTGGTTGGTGGTTAAGTCCCTGGAGATCTGGAAGGTCTGGTAGTTGATATGTTGTTCTTCCCATGGGGCTGCAAACCCCTTCAGCTCCTTCAGTCCTTTCCCTAACTCTTCCATTTGGGTCCCCATGTTCAGTCCAATTGTTAGCTGCAAGCATTGCATCTCTATTGGTCAGGCTTTGGCACCATCTCTCAGGAGACAGCAATATCAGGTTCCTGTCAGCAAGAAATTCTTTGCATCAGCAGTAGTGTCTCAGTTTTGTGGATGTATATGGGATCGATCCCCAGGTGCGGCAGTCTCTGGATGGCTTTTTCTTCAGTCTCTCGTCCACTCCTTGTCCCTGTACTTCCTTTAGACAGGAGCAATTCTGGGTTAATATTTTTGAGATGGGTGGGTGGCCTCATTCCTCAAACAGCGGGCTATGCCTTACATCTGGATATGGTCATTACAGGTTCTCTCTCCCCTTTGTTGGATATTCCAGCTAATGTCATCCTTGTTGGGTCCTGGGAGCCTCTTACTTACTGGCATCTGGGACTTTATGTTGGATATCCCCAGTTCCCCATTCCCCATTGTTACACATCTCTGTTCATTTTCCTGACCTTTGGTGCACCCCTCACCCCCGTCTCCTCCCACACCTGGTTTTAAATTGATGGAATAAGTTATGACTTTGTAGACTTAAGCAATACTTAGATCTAGGGCTAAAGATGGGTAGAATGCTTACATTCATTATAAGAATCTTTGGGAGATAACACCTGAGAGCTATACTCACATTTTTTGTTGTTGTTTATTTACTATTTATTTATTTTCACCCCAGGACATCATGCAATGTGAGCAGGAAGCCTGGGAAACAGTTCTTCACTGACTTATTCAGAATACTGTTCTTTAAAGTCTAACTACTTATGTTCTTTGTATTCTGCTTACATTCTAGTTTCTTTGGAAGATTTTTGAAATCCCTGTCTGCCACAGCTGTACTGAGAATATAAAAAGTTGTACTTTACTCAGTTGTATAAATCTTCCAATGCTGAAAGTTAACAAAGTAGGAGAATAAAAATATTCTGAGAATATAATGCATGTGTCTCTGGTAGTAGCTCACATGGAAATATTTCATCCAGTGCTAAGCCTGTACATTTTGTTTAGGTAAGCTTATTTAAAATGATGATTTAAAAAGCATATCCAATGGAACATGATTTATTTTCATTTTCACTTTTGTGTGAAACTACTGTCTGATGAGATGGTAATTTTATAAGGAAAAATATTAAGTGGTATTAATAAAAGACAAACACTGCATTATCTTAAACATATAGAGCATGTCTCTTTAATCTGTATAGAAGAACATGGCAACTACTTGCTTGTAATCATTTGAACTAATATTTCCTTTTGGATTTCATATGATCATATATATCCTCACACAAGCTATAATGCTTGAAAATAAAGTATTTTTTTCTTGAAATAACCATTAGTTCAAAAAAAGGCAATTGCTGATTTGGGTTGCCAATGACTAATAGAAAAATTTTAAACTATTAATAGAACTATGAAATACTCCATGACTATAGAAATTCTAAAAAGTAGATGTGTCTGAAAGCAAGTGTTTTGTACCTCAAACAGTCATTATTCATTTTTCTAGACATTTTTATATTTTAATATTATTTGTTTGATGTTGGTCTATGAAGATAACTAACTTATCAGATGTATTTGCATATTATCTTAAAAATATGACATATTAGTTTTTATAAAAATTAATTAAATATCATCTCATTATCATTTGAAATAAAAAATTTAAATAGTTATTTTAGTGGAAACAATTTTTTAAGGGCAGTTACTACAGTACTTGAATTTCCATTTATACTTTTAATGAAAGGAGATTATTGCCACTAATTAAATTTATGATGAATAATTGGCATTATGCTATTTTCATAGAAAATATTAGTTGGTTTTAGTCTACACTGCAATAAGGAAGAGGCTACCAGCCTGGTGACAAGGGGCTTATTCCACTGGCAAGCTGTGTCACAGCAGGACAAGTTTTGTAACTGAAGCAGAGAAGACAGATCACTAAGGAGGTGTTGGGAGCAACTAGGCTGATGGAGACCATGTGTAGCTCTTCTACTCTTCATCAATTCAGTATCAAAAAAGAGTCTTTATCCTTCATTTGTTTTTTGCTGTGACTTTGCCTAAAATCCCATAGGACGGAAAACCTTATTACTGGCAAACTATGACACATTCCTGGAATTCCCCTCATTTACAATGTTCTAATCATATGAGATATAAGAAATCCTGAGAATAGGATTTCTTCTGAGGAGTCTGAACTCCTTTAGTGAATACTTGATTTTTGCTTTATAATATGAGCTCTTTCTACTTCTCTCTCCTCTGTCCCTCTTAAATTTCAAAATTCATCTCATTATTGAAGTCTTTTTTCTGATACTGAGGTCCTTGGTTTTGTGAAGGCTCAATGCCCCAGTATAGAGGAATACTAATGAGGTGAGGAGGGAGTATGTGGGTGGATGCGTGAGCACCATCATAGAAGCAGGGGGAAGGGGAATAGGATAGAGGAGTTGCAGAGGGGAAACCATGAAAGGAGATAACATGTGATATATAAACAAATAAAACATCCAATAAAAACAGAGAAAGTAACTTGGAAAATTTGAAAGTGTTTCAAGCCCTCTATATTTATGACTTCCCTAACATTTTATCACTAGCAATACCAAGTAGAAAGCCTAGTAGCAGAATGCGATAGATCAGTGAGTTTTTCTTCTGCTCTATCTATTGGTTCTGAGATGAAACAAAATAATCAAACAAACAAAACACCTGCAAATGGGCCTGGATGGAAATATAGACACCATTATACCACATGGAAATTAAGAAAAACCAGTTGGTCTTAGGAAGGATTAATCCACAAGACATGTTGTTGTAATGGCATAAATAAAAAGTAAAATTCCACATTCCCCATTCCGCCAAGTCTAGTTCTAGACTCACTTTTTATGGTTGTTTTCTTACCATTTTGGACTAATGATTCATTATCTCACCCCAATCTTTTACCACAAGGCTGAAATTTCTAGTTTTTGGGACAGAATGATATCTAGGATACAACCAATAAGATGAAGTTGCTTGAGGTCATATTAAGCAGCCCCAAGCAGGAAACTAGGAAAGTATAATGCAGTAAAGATTCCTTTCTAGTCACTATGTGTTACATTTTTTACCCTATCTCATCCCTATGGATGAAGGGATAATTTAGGCACAAAGAACCTTGGTTGTATCATTGTTCTACTCCTGATATATATGTGCAGATACATAGATTCCTGTCTAATAATTGGAAAAATAGGGAATTCATAAACAGTGAACATTTCTCTCATCTCTATGGGATAGTGTCTATTCCTCATCATCATTATAGGAAAAAAATAAACAAAAACACATTCAAGCTCTATTTCTTCACTGCTTAAAACAAAATCAATTATTTTATTTGCTGATCCCTTGCACATTTAATTTTTCATTCATCCCTTTATTTTTATTTGTATGCATATGGTAATGAGTACTATCATGATCATTCTTCTATTCCTTTCCTACTCCCATGACCAATCATAAACTTCTTTTTTACTCTTGTTTGTGTTTCCATAATTTACTTTTTTAATTCACATTTCATCCCAATCACAGCCCATTCCCTCCTTTCCTCCTAGTCCTGCCCTGGCAATACCTTTCCGGATTAGCTCTCCTCAGAGAAGACTAAGTCCTCTTTGAGTGTAATCCCCACCCTGTGATATCTAGTCCCAGGAGGACTAAGACCTCCTCCCCCAGTGAGGCAGCTTCTCTTATTTAGATGCAATCTGGTTTAGGAAGTACTTGTTATATGGGTGTTATAGTGCTATTTCAATGGTTTTCAACCTTCTTAATGCCTTTAATATGTAGTAGTGTCCTACCAAACGATAAAATTGTTTTCATTGATACTTCATAACTATAACTTTGCTATTGTTAAGAATAGTAATGTAACCATGTATGTTTTTTGATGGTCTTTGGTAACCCCTGTGAAAAAGTCCTTTGACTCCCCAAATGGATTATGACCCACAGGTTGAGCACTATTGTACGATTCTATCCCAATCTCTACATATGTGCATTACTTTTAAATTAATTTTTATTTCTCAATCCTCCTAAACATGAATAGATGAATAGAATCTTCATGGGCTCCTTAGAACTTTATCTCTTTCAGGAAACCACAGTTTCCTTTGTTGTGGTGATCCAGTATCCCACTTGTCATGTTCTTCAAACTCCCTAACTGTGTAGTAGCTGACAGTCTCGTCTGATTTCGGCAATGTTAAAAGCAACATATATACATACACTACATAGGCTCTGTTTAGTGTCCGATCTCACATGATTAGTTTCAGCTCAGCAGTTTTGGAAGTATGCCGCTGACATTATGTTATTTTCAGTTCATCATATCAAGACATATGAAACATCAATATGACTTATTAGTGTTATTGCTACACTGATCACTTTATTAAGGTGTTGACCCTAAGGCTTCTTCACTGTAATACTGTTTTCCCCTTTGTATAAATTAGTGTCTTTTGAGGGATACATTGGGATTTTGCTGACAGGCCTTATATGATCATGTTCTGCTCACTAATTTTAGTAATGATTGATATTACCTGCACTCATTATTGCTATGATGCTATTCAACACTGATTTTTCTATTTTTGTCATTTCTTAGATATTCATAAATTAAACTCTGCTATAAGAAACTATAGTTTCTATAGGAACATGACTTTCTTCTCTTTATTTTATGTTTGCTTTGTTCATTTATTTGTATCTGATGGACTATGACATAGCATATATACACTCATGACACTTCTTTATATTCTGTGGGATATAATCCAATACTGAGTCATGCTTAGCAGTCATGGGAGGGGGCAGGGCAAACCAACTGCATTTTGACTGGAGCTAATGAGACCTCAAAACTGTGTTATAGATGCTATCATGTGACTATTCAGAGTCAGAATCAAAAACAACCAGAAAAGGATACATGATTACCCAGAACTGGCCAAAACCAACCAAAAAGGTGACTAACAGTATTTTGCTTAACTATACTGTCATCTCCATAAGAATGACATTTGGTATTTGCTATTGCTCTCAAGCATGAAAAATTATAGCATATTCCAAAAATCATATAAGCATAGAAAAAGGAGTACCTAATATTGGAGGGGTCTAGTCTTTAAAATCCCTCCACATTAAGCAAACAGTTTTCTGCTTAAACTTTGCCTTTCAGGTCAAAACCCGAGAAGAAGGGCCACCCTGTAGGACGACCAGCAGTCCCAATTAATCTGAACCCTGAAACCTCTCAAACCTTGGACCTCCAAACAGGCAGCAAAGCCAGCTGATATGAGGCCCCCAACACACACACACACAGTAGACGACTGTCAGATCTGAGATCTGTGTTCATTCAGAAATGATATACCTAACTCTCAAGAGACTGGAGGCCCCAGGGAGTTTAGAGGCCAGGTGGAGTGGTGGGTGGAGACATACATGTGGAGACAGGGAGTGAGGAGGAGGTATGGGATCTGGAACAGTTGGAGGGTGGACAGGGGTGGGGGAATAAAATTTGGAGTATAAAATAGAAAGAAAGAAAGAAAGAAAGAAAGAAAGAAAGAAAGAAAGAAAGAAAGAAGAAAGAAAGACAGAGAAAGAGAGAGAGAGAGAGAGAGAGAAAGAAAGAAAGAAGAAAGAAAGAAAGAAAGAAAGAAAGAAAGAAAGAAAGAAAGAAAGAAAGAAAGAAAGAAACCTTTATCTATTGAGCACTCTCTATCCCTTGGCCTTCACTAAAATATCTCTCTCTCTCTCTCTCTCTCTCTCTCTCTCTCTCTCTCTCTCTCTGTTTTTGTTTCTATTTCTCTCTCACTCATTTTCTGATGTCCAATTTGTTCTGTGTTCATCATTCTGTATCCTTTTAATGTTGAATACAAAAAATAGAAACTGGTTGAGTAGCTGGTTGGCTGGCACCTCAAAAATGTGCATTCCAATTCATAACCTTGTTCAGAATACAGAAATATTATTGGGGTTATCCTGTATCCCATATAAAAGACAGAGTATTAATACTCTCCAGTTTCTGGTCTGGTTTCTAATTATCTTTTTTGTTACTTTATAGGCCTATCTTGAAATCAATACTTCAGGCAATGACCAAATCCTGCAGGCCAGCCAGTCTGGGCCTTCCTCAACCTGTGGGGAACAGAGTCCTAGTCAGGTCAACAAGGCAACAAACAGAGTCAACACAAGGTAATGCTGAGTCTGAATGTATTTGCACAAGGTAAAATTCAGGCTTATATTGTATACAGAAAACAGGGCAGATGACAAAATTCATGTAGGCACATGACAGTCACATCAAGGTCAGTAAGATCAGGCATCCAGGTGCAAAGTGGAAGAGCAGTGGTACCCTTCCCACTGGGGTTATCTTTGCAGTCCCAAGCTAATTCTTTGGGTCTGTTGGAGGCAAGCACCAGGAAGTCCCATTCTAGCAGTTCCTGAGAATACCCTTAAGTGAGGGAAGCCCTTCAATTACTCTCTGGTATGTAAAACAATTCTGTCTTCTGTGGGACTGCTCTGAGAATTTAACTATGTTTACAGTTAGCAGTAATGCCTGACCTCTATTGCTAAATCTGAGGACATCCTGTCTGATAAGGCAGCTTCCTTGTGAGAAATTCCAAGCTAACAATAGCTTGGTAATAAATTAGGATATATTGGAACGCTGTTCTGGCCAGGGAACAATGTTTAATCTTAGTTTTATCTATTTACGAATCATTTCATGGGGCACCTTTATGCCTGAATAAGAAGGCATGTTAACTATTGGAAAAATTAATCTGGAACATGTCTGAGTTAGGGAATGCCAGCAACTGACTGAATGAATACCCAGGAGGCAAATTCCCTTTGAAGTCGTATGTCTCTGGTCCGTGATCAGGCCTTCAAGCCTGACACTCAAACTTTACTGGAGTAGACGAGTGGGCATGGCATTTCAGTCCAAATGTCAGCAGCAAAAATAGAGAATAAAGTTTAGTAGCTTTTGACCTTGTTTGGTTTTGATTAAGTATACCAAACTATCTCCTTTCAGTAGTGAACTTGGAAACCTAGATCTTTGTCTGCCTATACCGTGCACACATACTTCTATCTGAGCAATGTACCTAGAAACCTCAGAATCTGCTTGGACCTCAAATTGTATGGGACTACATAGCCAAGTCTTCTCAATAATAGTATCTTTGTTTCTCAACACCAAACAGTAATCAGTTTTACACATGTGCTTCTAGTGTATTCCCAATTTATTCAGGTTCAAAATAGGTTTAAGTACTTCCAGTGAGAAGTATGTATTGTCTTTCATGTGAACATACAGGGAGAATGTTCTGTTTTCCACCAGCGAATGTGGATACAAACTTCAGTACACATAATTAAACTCAGATGCACTGTGGGAAGTGATATGATATATACGATACAAAATGATTATATGATTTATTTTATCACTCAAAGCCTCGAGCTACCCTCATTTTATAACCGAACATCTCATTCTCTTGAATATTGTCCAAGAAAGGTCCGAAGAGTAAATGGAACCCTTGACTATTCTCAGTTATAAGTTCACTCACAACTCTGTCAGTCTCCCTGTCTCTAATCTGTGTTTTTCTTTCCATCTGGTAACATTACTTTACCACTTTGAAAATTTGTGTTAGACCTTGTTTTTTAGCTTTTTAGAAATGTCTATCCCATCTCAGCCAGCAGTAAGAAAGATACTCACACCCTTGGCGATCAGTTTTAGAATTAGACCTCTGCTATTTGTCTTTGGATGCTCTGTACTCAATTACTCTCTTACTTAACCTCCTCTGATTTATACTGAATCTACACCCAGATGGTCCCACAAGAATGTGGATCCATGATCTCCCTCTAAGGCCTGAAAATTACCTAGAGTGGATGTGCTGAATACTGTTATGCCTCAGTTCCAACATATCTAAATAACTCTTAGATTACAACTCTTGAGGGGATAATGTTACAAGTATTAACATTCCTGGAGGTTTCAGAGGATGTGACTCCCCCTCATGGTTGGCTTCTTATTGTACCTTGCTTTTTTCCCCCTTGGTAACACTAGAAAATGAAACATCACCACTGGACACTCTTAAATGTAAAATAATATATGAAAACATGAAGATACCAGGCCATTGTTGAATCTCAATTAAGGAAAAATCCTCTTTTGGTTTTGTCACCTGGGGATCATTCCCATATATAGTCTCCAAACCCAGACACTATTGTGTATACCAGCCAGTGCTGGCTGACAGGAGCCTGATATAGCTTCTCCTGAGAGGTTCTGACAGTACCTGACTAATACAGAAGTAGAGGCTCACAGCCATCCATTGAACTGAGTACAGTGTCCCCAATGCAGGAGCTAGAGAAAGGACCCAAGGAGCTCAAGGGGTTTGCAGCCCCATAGGAGGAACAATATGAACTAACCAGTATTGCCAGAGCTCCCAGGGACTAAACCACCAACCAAAGAATGCTCATGGTGGGACTCATGGCTCCAGCTGCATATGTAGCAGAGGATGGCCTAGTCGGTCATCAGTGGGAGGAGAGGCCTTTGGTCCTGTGAAGGCTTTATACACCAGTGTAGGGGAGTGCCAGGGCCAGGAAGCCAGAGAAGGTGGGTTGGTAAGCAGGGGAGAGGGAGAGTGAATAGGGTTTTTTTCAGAAGGGAAACCAGGAAGGGAGAGAACATTTGAAATGCAAATAAAGAAAATACCCAATAAAAAATAGAACAAAAAGTTGGATGGGTTGGGAGGTGTGTAAGGATCTGGGAGAAACTGGGATAAGAGAAAGAATATGATCAAACTATCTTGCATAGTATTCTCATCAAAATAAATAAAAATAATACATTTAAAATAAATGATAAAGAGAAATTTTCTTTGACTATATATGGCCTTTTGTGTTTCCAAATGAATTTCTGCATTAATTTCCTTAAATTCTGTGCAAAGGAATATTGAAATTTTTATGGAAATTACATTGTTTATTTTTAACATTGTTTATTTAAAATTCAAAGTTTTCTATTTTTCCTTATTGAAAATTAGATTTTTTTCATATAATATATCCTGATTATGGTTTCCCGCCTTCAACTCCACCACATATATAGACACAGCAACTTCTACTTTCTAATGGTAAATAAAGATGCTAACAGTCAATAGCAAACTGAAATCCTACCAAAAGATAAAACTGGAAACCATAATGTCTACACAATGGACCTGTAAGTTTAAAAAAAAATTCCTGAAAAAGTGTTATGAGACAAAAGACCTCCAAATAAAGAACCTCCAATATTCACTGAGTTTGTTTTATGCCATTGAGTTTGGTTTGTGTTGCTCATATATTGCTGGGCATGTGAACTGTACTGAAGAGTGTTTTGTGTGCCCACTGAGACTCCTTCAGAGAAAACTAATCTATCATTAATAGGCAGTTGCCAACTGGAAATAGGCCAGAAAGGTTTCTATTCCTAGTTAAAATAAATGAAATCTGAGTTTCAGCTCTAGCCCTGGAGGCTGACGTGGCAGTTTGATGCTCCTAACATTATATTTTTGTGTTCTATTCCCATATCTTTTAAAATTTAACCCAGGTTGGATGTTCAGTCACTTATCTTTTGTAGAAGTTTTTAATCTGGCTCAAAGTTTCTACCCTGCCTATTTAGTTCCTGTATAAAAGACACATACAACCTTTATATTTACCTTAACAACCCAAGAGCTGAGCAGATCCCTACCCTCTATGTTATTAGAATCTACTTTCCTATCAATAACCCCAAGTTATTACTTACTATGATTCATCCGGACTGCTCTTAACTCTGATTGGCCAGTCTTCAGGGCCACATCTTCTATGACTCCCAACCTTTGGTGGCTTCTCTTCTCCTCTGACCCAAAGCAAGGGGAACTTAAAAACAACCTATGTCTCTTCTGTCCAGTATTGTCTGTCAGCATCTTTATTTACTGATCAGAAATAACTTGGTGGCAGGTTCACATAGGTTGACATACAGACTTCAGGTCTTGGAGAACAACACTTTGCATTACAATAGACAGTAAAACCAAACCTCAACACTTAATCCATAGAAATCGTATAGGAAAGCTAATTCACTTGGAGTCCTACTAAAAAGACTGGAGAAGTAATGATCCTCCTAGTAAGATACTTATACTGCCCAAATCCCTCCTCCAATGCAACATTTTTAATGACTTCACTATGCAATATTACTAAGCTTGCTTGTTTTCTACATTCTAACTCAAAACTTTCTCTTTTTTTCAGTCTTCTTTTCTTTTTATTCTATCATCCCAAACCCAGAGCATACTTCTTCTGACATTATGAACCTTCTTACTTACTCTCAAAATCTCCTTACCACAACTATCATCATATAGCTGCTTGTCAGCTTCTACTTTTGAGTATGCTAGCTATCTTAGACCTTAACTCGAAAGGCATGTCTTATTCTTATCCATCTCCTGGGAGCTGCCAAGATTTACAGCTTGCCTCTCCTATTGTTTTCCTTTCAAACTTCAATAAAATTGTCCTTGAGAATCCTCTAAGTCAATCATTAAATTCTTTTATTAGCAAAACTAAAACTGAAGAAGAAACTCCTTTCTACCTTTGTAACAATGTGTATGGAATAAAATGAGTGGAAATTTTTATTTCTCTGGCCTTGGAAAATCATTTGCAATAGTCAATTTTCTCATTGATGTGTCAAAAATATTACATGACAAAATTAATTTAAATCAATAGGTCATTTAGATTCAGTTTGAGGATGTAGTTCATCATGACTGAGATGGTATATCTACAAGGGTGGTTCTAGCTGTTGTTGAAAGGGAGTGAGATGGCTGGTCACTTTGTGTATAAAGTTATAAATCAGAAAAGAAGAAGGCTGATGTTCCATAGACTTCCTTCTTTTCCTTTTTCATTCAGTCCAGAATCTCGGCATATTAGACACTAATATCTACACTCTGCCTGTTTGCCCCTGCATTGAAACATCTCTGGATACTTACTCGTTCAAGTAACCACAAGAGATATATTTTCTATGTGATTCAGTAAGTTGGTAATGAAGATGAACCATCTCTGCCTTGTCCCCGCTAGCAATATTTCTCTTTCTGTTTACTTTTTTATTCATAAGACTACATTCTCAAGCAGGCACTGGAATTTGGAGACTTAAAATTTAAAGATTTGTTGGAACTTAAAGATATGGAAAAATAAATGCAAATTTCTAATACTCTGTTTTATATTAAATAAAGGTGCTCATACTATAATTAAAATATATTGGCTGATTTCTGTTACAAAAATATTAGGTATCTTTTAAAATTGACTTCTATTTGTGGATACAGAATTTTTAATTTTATCAATACCATTTCCCAGCTAGCAACACAATAATACCACAGGTGAACACTTCAAAAGGCTTCAAGATTTGCTTCTCTTAAAATTATATTGGTGAAAATTGGTAATGTAGTTCTGTCTTGTATGAGGCTCCTAAGGAAGTTATTGGTTGATAATGGACATATAATATAGATTAAGTTAAAGCAATGTTATAATGAGAAATTGACAGGTGGGATGAGAGGAGAAGGAGGAAAAGGAACAGGAAAGAAAGAGTGTAAGAAGTAGGAAGAAGGAGAGGATACAAATGGAGAAAAGGAAGGAGCAAGATTGGCAGAAGAGTAATAAAAATATAGAAAAGAAGGTTTGTACAGAATACCTGATTCTCTTGGTTAGTGAATACTAATATAGCCCTCCATATGGGGTTTCTTTGGATAGAAAATCAAGGTTGGTACTTAAAGAATTTATCTCAGAATATTGGAAACTTAAAGAGATGACATTATAAATTTCAAACACATTTATGTAATTCAGGCAATTTTTTGACATATTAAATGACCTTAATTTACTAGTAGATAGTCCCTATCATTATGGCAAAATGTATTTCCTTGTTTTGATGATAATATCCCGGTGTGGGGAAAGCTGGACAAGTCATAAATGAATATATATATTATTAATCAGAGAAATTTTTATTTGATTTTGGTTTTTTTGAGACAGGATTTCTCTGTGTAGCCCTGACTATCCTGGGGCTCATTCTGTAGACCAGGCTGGCTTCGAACTCAGAAATCTACCTGTCTCTGCCTCCCAACTGCTGGGATTTAAAGGCGTGTGCCACCACTGCCTGGCTAGATATTTTTTTTTCATTTTTTATTAGATATTTTGTTTATTTACATTTCAAATGATATCTCCTTTCCCCCTTTCCCTTCCGAAAAAATAAATTAAAAAAAAAAAACCTGTTCCCTTCCCCATCCCCCTGTTCACCAACCAACCCTCTCCCACTTCCTGGCCCTGGCATTTCCCTAACACTAGGGCATAGAACCTTCACAGGGCCAAGGTCCTCTGCTCCCATTGATGACCAACTAGGCCATCTTTTGCTATACATATTCTGTTGGAGCCATGAGTCTCACCATGACCCTTTGGTTGGTGGTTTAGTCTCTGGGAGCTCTGAGGGTACTAGTTAGTTCATATTGTTGTTCGTCCTAACAGGCTGCAAATCCTTCAGCTCCTTGGGTCCTTTCTCTAACCTTCATTGAGAAATTCTTAAATAACAGTAATATAAGACCTATATAAAGTTAGTTTATGATATCCCCTGTCAAATATATAACAAAGGTTAGAAATGTAAGGCAATTATAGAAATAATATTATATATAACGTCAATTACATGGTAAAATGTATATTGAAATCTAAGAGGCTGAGGATTTCAACTGCATGGAGATTTTAACTTAACACTTGTTCAATTAAATTATAATCTTCTGCTTACAAAAACTGTGATGTAAAACTAATGACCATTTAATCCAATAGCTTCCTGAAGATATAATCCCTCTTTCATAAGCCTTCCTGCATTATGTTGGATAAAATTAAAAATTTCACTTATTTTAAAACTTTCAGTGTCCACAATGCTCGCTTATACTTTTCAACCAAGTCCCCCTTGCCATTTATTTCACATATGATCTACAGGAACACATAAAGCCTTTCTTGACTTAAGACATGCTGTTTGGCTGTGCTGTTTCCTGATGTCAGATATAGGGAAGTGTGTATGGCACCTAGTGATCCATGAATAAAAACTTCTTGAATCTATATATGAATAAGGGGAGAAAGTAATGATAGATGGAGAGGAGTATATAAGAGTTATAGTAGAGAAATGAATTATAAAAATGACCATGAAGAATATAAAAAAAGGTATGTCCACACAGAAATTGGAATGATAGGCTTGAGTGAGACTAATTATTATATCAATCACGTATTTAAATGATAAATTTACTTCTTTTTAAATTAATTATTTATTTTAGTTATCTAATTATAATTATATTATTTTTATTTCCCCCATCCAAACACTATGAAAAGCCCTGCCTTACTCACTTCCATATTTATGGCTTCTTTTTCATTAATTATTGTCATATATATATATATATATATATATATATATATATGTGTGTGTGTGTATGTGTGTGTGTGTGTGTGTGTGTGTGTGTGTGTGTATACTTTCACTCACAAACAAATTATTTAAAAGGCAGACTGACTAATTTCCTAGAGATATTTTTACTCTTGATACTGCTGATTAAGTAGGGCCAAGGACATTCTTTAATACTCTAATATGCTGTGATATATCGTCTCATTAGGAAATAAAAAGTCTTGAAATTGCTCATACGTTGTCCTTATTTAATTTTCTCTGAAGAACACCAAGAGTTTTTTGTTTGTTTGTTTGTTTACTTTTTTTGTTTTTCTGAAACTTGTAATTTGCTTTTACAAGGCTGCTACTTTTATTGATCAATGGTAGAAAAAGCCCCTGTTATTTATTTATTTTTGTACTTGTCACATAATTTCCTGAATAACCATAATTGCAATAATGAAACAATAAAATAAATAATTAATTAAGGAATACAGGCCCCACACCCATAACCCACAGACTGCCTGTCTTCCAGGAGGTGTGCTGTAACTAGGAACACAGGTGAGACCCTTGTCCCCAGTACCTGCCACAGCTGGAACCACCACAGAGACCAGCTGATCCAGAACATATCTACTCTGCCAGAGCCCCATATTTCTTCCTGTCTGCAACTCTTCCCAGGGCAGGTCAGTTAACTTGCCCCTCTCCCACAAACCACAGCCTGCCTTTCTCCAAGGAGGTGTACAGTAACCAAGGAAACAGGAGGCCTGCTCTAACCAGGAACTTAGGAGGCTTGCCCTAACTAGAGACAGCACTGTCTGCCTCCAAGGAGGCCTGTTCTAACCCAAGTAACAGAGCCCTTCCTGCCTCCAATGATGGACAGGCTCCAGGCAGATAAAGCCAGGCAAGCCAACACTAGAGATAACCAGATGGTGAGAACCAAGAACAAGAACATAAGCAACAGAAGACAATAAAATCTGGCACCATAAGAACCCAGTTCTCCATTCACAGCAAGCCCTGGATACCATAACACACCTAAAAAGCAAGATTTGGACCTAAAAAATCCATCTCATGAAGATTATAGAGGACTTCAAGGAGGATATAAATAACGCTCTTAAATAAATACAGGAAAATACAACCAAACAGAACTTAAAGAGGAAACACATAAATCCTTTAGAGAAATGCAGAAAAGCTGGGATATAAATAAGTCTCTTAAATAAATACAGGAAAATACAACCAAACAGGTAGAACTTAAAGAGGACACACATAAATCCTTTAGAGAAATTCAGAAAAGCTGGGCAGTGGTGGCACACGCCTTTAATCCCAGGATTTGGGAGGCAGAGGCAGGCAGATTTTTGAGTTTGAGGCCAACCTGGTCCACAGAGTGAGTTCCAGGACAGCCAGGGCTACACAGAGAATCCCTGTCTCAAAAAACAAAACAAAATAAAGTGCAGAAAAACACAATAAAACAAAGAAATTGAACAAAACCAACCAAGACATAAAAATGGAAATAGAAATATTAAAGAAATAACAAATAGAGGTAACTCATAGAAAACTTATGAAAGAGATCAGGAGCTACAGATATATCCATCACCAACAGAATACAACAGATAGAAGAGAGAATCTCAGGTGGAGAAGATACCATAAAAGAAATTGACGTGTCCAATCTCTTTATGAACTTCCAATGTTTGACAATAACACACGTACTGTACTTTTTCCCTTCCATCACTTCAACTTCCAGTGTTTC
>NW_022196891.1:43223431-43261432 GCF_008632895.1 Mastomys coucha | reverse complement strand
AAAAAAAAAAAGAACTATATCAAGCAAGAAGAAACATAGCTTAAACAAATAGTCAGTATCTAACCAAGCACAATAGTACATAACTGAGTGACACTGGTTAGTAACAATTGTGGTTACAGAATAGAAAGATGATAAAATACTTACCATGAAAATTCTGATTTAATTATTGGGACCTAGCATCTCTCCATATTCTAATCAAGATGTCTAATTGTTCGAATGCCCATGGCTTCCAGGAAATTAGTAACCTGAGTCAGTTGTTGGTTCTAGCTTGGCTGTCCTCTGAATGTTCCCAGGAAGTCTTGGAACTAACAATCTAATAAGACCTTTCTAATTCTTTCTTTTTTTTTTTTCTTCCTAGTTTTGCTATACAATGTTACTTACTGATATTTTCTGCAGAGGTCTAAAGCAGTGTAGTGACATGACATAGGACTGAAAACATCAAAACTATGAGCCAAAATTAATTGTATCACATACTCTCCATAGTGATGAAGAATTGGGTAATATGCACATTGTTAAAGACATTTTTCATTTATGAATGTAAGAAACTCAACTAAAACAAAACTTTGAAAATTAGATTGCATTATAAACAACTAACTGTTGTTTGGAAGAAGTTAGTGGGCAAATTATTATTAGAACAATATTTCTACTGAAAGAGAATGTCTGCATGTTAGCTGATGTACCCAGACCAGGCCCTAATCTTGACTCAACCACATCACCATTCTTAACAAACAGAGGAATATTGATCTATTCTACTCTCATGATCCTCAGAGACAAACAACGATAAATCGTAATCCGAGTTTTTTTTTTTTTCCCGAATCTGGGGAATTGTCTATCACAGATGAAGTGAAAGTAAAGATTTCTAATAACAATGCTAAGAATGCAAACGCAAGACAAAAGTGAACCACGCAGTTTCTCAGGAAAGGCCAGTAGATTCTCCATCAATATCCACACTGGGCCTGGCCACACAAGGACCTAATTCTTCAGGCCTTCCCTTAAGGAGAACTGTCTACATTACACTCATGCACCTTTTCCAGCAAAGGCTTGGTCACCTCCACGGACATACTAGATTAGAGTTTTGCTCAGGATGATACATACGAATCTATGCATTTTTTTCTATTATATGGTTTGGCTTCTTTGTGAAATATTAAGCACCCATAGGTGTAGTAAGGGTTTGTTTCGTGGTCTTCCGTTCAATTCCATTGATCAACCTGTCTCTTTCTATACCAAGAACACCATGCAGTTTTTATTACTATTGCTCTGTAGTACCACTGGAGATCAGAGATGGGGATACCTTCAGAAGTTCTTTAGCTGTGCAGGACTGCTTTAGGTAGGCTGGATTTTTAATTTTTTAGTATGAAGTTGAGCATTGTTTTCTCGAGATCTCGAAAGAATTGTGCTGGAATTTTGATGGGGATTGCATGGAATCTGTGAATTGCTTTTGGTAAGACAGCCAATCATGCCAATCCATAAGCATGAGAGATACTAACATCTTCGGATATCTTCTGAAATTTCTTTCTACAGAAATTGAAGTTCTTGTTTCACTTGCTTGGTTAGAGTCAATTGAAGATATTTTATATTATTTGTGGCTATTGTGAGAGTGTTGTTTCTCTGGTTTCTTGTTCAACCCATTAATCAATTATATAAAGGAGAGCTATTGATTTTTTTTTTGAGTTAATGTCATATATAGTCACTTAAGACATTTATAAGCTGTGGAGTTCTGTAGAATTTTGTGTGTGAAAAAATGTATACTATATTATAATCTGCAAATAATTATAATTTGATTTCAGTTGTAATTTATATCACCTTTATTTATTTATTTATTATTTTTGCTCTGACTAGAACTTCAAGTACTTTATTGAAGAGACACAAAGAGAATATATGTACATATCCCTGTCTTGTTCCTGCTTCTAGTGTAACTGCTTTAAGTTTCTCTTCATTTAATTTGACATTGGCTATTGGCTTGCTGTATATTGCCTTTATTGTGGTTAGGTAAGTGCCTTATATCTCTGATCTCTCCAAGACTCTTAACATGAAGGGAAGCTAGATATTGTCAAAGGATGTTTCAACATCTCATGAGATGATCATATGTTATTTTTTTCCTTCACTGTGTTTATATGGTGGATTACACTGATGGATTTTCATATATTCCACCCATGTGTCCCTGGAGGAAGCTACTTGATCAAGGCAGATGTCATTTGTGATGTGTTCTTGGATTCTGTTTGTATTTTATTGAACATTTTTGCATTGATGTTCACAAGGAAAATTGGTCTGAAATTCTCTTCCTTTGTTGAGTTTTTCTGTGGTTTAAGTATCATGGTAACTGTGTCTTCATAGAATGAGCTTAGCAGTGTTCCTTCTGTTTCTAAATCATCTGCCCCTGGGCTTTTTTTCATGCCTTTTAATGTCTACTTCTATTTCCTTGGGGAATATAGGACTATTGATGTTTATGTGATCTTGATATAATTTTGCAAAGTGGATTCTATCCATAAAAATCCATGTAATTTAAAATTTTCAATTTTGTGGAGTAGAGGCTTTAAATGTAAGATTATTTGGATTTCCTCAGTGTCTGTTGTTATGTCTCCTTTTTCATTTTTTTATTTCTAATTTTGTTTTATGCTAAACAATGGAGGTCAGGGAACATTCGAAAGGTCACCTAGGTTGGTTGTACACCATGTGGACCCAACTGGGAAGGGATTAATGGGGGAGGTTGCCAAACATGTTGCTCTTGCCCCAGGCCCCAGGTCTACAAAAGGAGGCATGACGCTCTTGGGGTTACAGTAGGCTCCTCAGTATGGCAGGGCAAGGGGCCTCTATGTTTATTATTGTGTTCTGAGATTGTTTTTTTCTGTTCATTAAACCAAGAAAAATTTTAGTTTCATTTCTGTTGGTACAGTAAAATATCCCTGAAAGGTGACTTTCAATTCCATGTATAATGGCTTCAATATGATTTTTTCCTCCATAGTCCCTTGTATTTGAATACTTGGGTCCACATGGTGACACTGTATGGTAAGGTATGCCTGGAGCAAGGATCTCACTGGCTTTGAGATTAAAAGCTTCATGACACTTCCACTTCACCCTCTCTGCTTCCTGTGACCCAAGCTGTAATTTTCCTGATCCTGACAGCATTCCTGTCATTTGTAACATAGTGGAGTCCTATTTTTCTGGAACAATAAACCAAATTAAAATTTTTCTTCTAAGTGACCTTGGTTTTGGCATTTTATCACAACACAGAGGTAGCTGATACAGCAGATTACAGTCTGACATCAAGGGAAAAATCAAGGTGGAACCTAAAGCACTTCCACAGAAAAGAGGAGAAAGAAAGTTGATGGACTCGTTTGTACATGCATAAGTCTTCAAGTTTTAGTGTTTTACAGTTCAGTGCCTAGAAATCAGGGCCTGGTAAGTGCAGCCTACATATTCAGGGTATGTCTTGACAGCTCAATTAATCCATACAAAAAAACAACAAAACAAAACAAAACAAAACAAAACAAAAAACCTCTAACAGGGATGCTTACAGGTCACTCTAAACTAAGCAACCCATCATTGAGAGTCTTCCCAGGTAACTTCTAGATTGTTTTGACATTTTAAACTAACCATCACTACTAGCTGTAACTTAACCCATTAAAATATAAGTGTAATATAGACATAGCTTGTATTAAATGACAAAACAAAGTGGAATTCAATTTATTTAATTAGACTTATGAAATGCTCAACTTACTTGTTCAGATAAAGCATAACTAAATGTTTCAATTTTATGACATTTTTTCCAGATAATTTGAAAATAGTAATAGAATGGTACAAATTTGCTACAGTTAAGAAAGAAAAAAAGCTGAGTATGTGTATATTCAATTTTCTGTTAATACTACCAGTACTGTTTGAAGCTGAGTTGCTAATCAATTTTATTCTCTGTTCATACTTCCCCCAAGTCAGCAATCAATCTAATTTTTTTTTAAATAAAAGATCCATCTATCAGAGGACAAAAACCCCACTATGGCTATGGTCCAGGCGTTTTACTTCCTGCTCCTATGTGCTGAACTGAAAGATATTCACTGCCATGGCAAGCTAATGGCAGTGAATCTGCTTATTCAGAAAGAAAATAATGGATGTTGTGTAAACAGAAACACTTATGGGAAAGTGTTATGTGAATACAATTTTCGTTTTGATCTTCAAGGTGAAATATTAATGGAAATGCTTTTCTGATAATGTTGCTCATTGAAAAAGTAATTAGTATAGAACTACATCTCTCTGTGAAGTGTTTATAGTCATTGGAGGGTCACATTAGCGAGGTCTGAGTTACCAGTGTGCTAATTTCAAACAGCTATTTATACAGAAGGAAAGATTAAAAGCAAGAGTTGTTCTTTTGATTGTTTGTGTGTGTGTGTGTGTGTGTGTATATATATATATATATATATATATATATATAGAGAGAGAGAGAGAGAGAGAGAGAGAGAGAGAGACTACTTATTTCAGAGATTCTGTTCCCAAATAGCTAATCTTATGATGTAAAATTTTGCTTCTGAGGAGTTTCAGAAACTAACTATGGAGCAGAGACTGAAGGAAGGACAATCCACCCTGATATAGCTGTCTCCTGAGAGACTCTGACAGTATCTGACTAATACATAAGTAAAGGCTCACAGCCATCCATTGGACTGAGTACAGGGTCCCCAGTGAAGGAGCTAGAGAAAGGACCTAAGGAGCTGAAGGGTTTGTAGCCCCTTAGGATGATCAACAATATGAACTAACTAGTACCCTCAGAGCTCCCAGGGACTAAACCACCAACCAAAGAGTACACATGGTGGGACCAATGGCTCCAGCAGTATCTGTATAGTAGAGGATGGTCAAGTCGGTCATCAATGAGAGGAGAGGCCATTGGCCCTGTGAAGGTTCTATACCCCAGTGTAGGGGAATGCCAGCACCAGTAAGCAGGAGAGGGTGAGGTGGCAAGCAGGGGGAGGAGGGAGGGTACAGGGGTTTGTTCTTGTTGTTGTTTTTTGTTTTTTGGGTTTTTTTGGATGGGAAACTGGGAAAGGAGATATCATTTGACATGTAAATAAAGAAAATATCTAATAAAACAATTAAAAAATTGTATTTAAGGAAGCACAAAAAAATTTGCTTCTGAGATGACTTCTATTACTGATGCAAATAGACAAAGCAAACTAGGTATTATTTATAAACTTATAGAATGGGTTAACATGAATAATTTACATTTTGTAGTTTATTTTCTCTAATGGATTTTGTTTATAGCATATAGTTTATTATATTATGTATGTAAGCTCTTTATTAAAAGGTATTGTGTTAAATGTACAAATGGAATCAAAATATGCTAGATATTTTATACATAGTAAAAATTACAACAGAGTCAAAGAATACTATAATTTCAAAAACTTTGAGGTTGTACTAAATGCTTTACCTCTGTGAGATCATCTAAAAGCATCAATGCATTCACAAGAATATGTATTTGTATTTCTAGAACATCAGGAAAATAATTAACAACAAAATAATTATCAGAATAGTTTCTAAATGTTGGGTGTAATTGTTTTTCTATCTCAGTTTTCTTATACTTCATAATTCACAAAGAAACCTACTTAAAATAATATGAATGTATTTTCACATGTATAAGCAGATATGTATGTGTAACAGGGAGTGCCTGTGAGAATGATTTTTGTCCATTATATTAAGGATAAAATAAAGATGTAAAACATTGTTCAGAGTTTTCCATAAATGTGTACTCTTAAACAGCCCTGTTACTTGTTATCTCTCATCACACCATCACTTCTTTGTTCTTCTGAAAAAATTATTTTTTAAATATCTTCCATAAGTTGGTAATTTTGTTCCCCCCACCTACATCTCTCTTCTTTTTCTAATTATTTAGCTTATTGGCTTCTCTCATTTTAAGAGTCTTAACTCAAAAATCACTCTCCTGCTCAGCATTTCCCTATTATTCATAATGCAGTAATTGTTTAATCTCCCTGACCTTGAATCAAATAAAATGATGATTTATATTTTAGTACTGTTGAGCTTTGTGTGTTTTCTTATTTATGTCTTTAATATTTGTTTTACCACACTGAGAGTTATGAAAGACAATGTGTGTCTGTTTATATTTTCATCTATAATACATACAGAATGTAAGAAATATACTATGAAACTGAAAAATGAATGAAAGTGTATTATAATTTAATACATGTAACATAACACAATACATAGGTGCTGATATTTGAAGATCTATAAAGTATAGTATCATCAAATAGTCTGTTAATGGAAAGTATAAATTTAATTGTCAAAGTTTATAGAGTGTACACTATTCTAACCCATGTATTTTAAGGAACAGCAATAGGCTCACACATACTACAAAAGTATACCAGAATATCTTGAGATGTCAAGTGAATTAAGTAGGATGAAATAGTTACATATATAGATGAATAAATAACTGTTGATCATTTGTTTCTGTGTCTGTGAAATAAAAAGTAAGATAGTACCTATTCTTAACATTAAGAATAACATTAAGGTAACATTAAGAGAAACAATTACTTCTGTAGTTAATGGTGAATTGACATTCTGGATTTATTCTACCTCTTCGAGGCCCTTGGACCTGTGAAGGCCAGGGCAGACAGGCAGGAGTGGGTAGGTGGGTGGGGAAACACCTTCATAGAAACAGGGGGATGGGATAGGTGGCTTCTGGAGGGGAAACTAGAAAGGAGATATCATTTAAAAACTATCCAGTAAAAAATTGAGATTGAAAAAAAAAGAAACACCAAGCATATTGTTTTGACGAAAAATGTAAAAATTATATAAATAAAGAATAAAATAATCTGATCAGATATGTGCATCCATGATCAAGCTTGGAAGGCTGGCTCCATTACAACCAGTACTAAAAAGATACGGTCAATGTAGGTGCTATGTGACCTGGGGTAAGTCTAGGGATTGGACAGCTTACACGATGACTATAGTCCAGGGATTGCACCAAACTGGACTCCTGCCAGAAGAATACCATTGATACATTAGCTGGTGGTGCCGAGGCGACTATTTGCAAATGAGGGCAGCTCATAGCTGCTTTGGGAGGGAGATACAGTTTATTAGTTAAAATTGAGAATCTGTGATAATGCTGAGAGCAAAAGCAATGTAAGGAAGAGTGTATTATGGCCTCCACTTCTAGTGGGATAGAGAAGACACAAGGAGAGAAGAAACAAGGAATGATAGGTAACTATAATCTTTAATTCCTGCCCCAGTGATATACTAATTTCAGGAAGCTGTGGCAGGTTAATGGTTCTTTTTCAAACAGGCTACCAATTTAAGATCAAGTGTTTAAATACCAAAGCCTATGGGGAAGGAGTAACACATTTATGTGTGTAAATCATGCTGGAATCCTGTCAAAGAAGTAGAGTAGAACATGCTACCTGACTCTTCAATTCTTCTGTTTATTTTTATTTTTATTTTATTTTTCTCTCGGATTTTGTGCCTGGGTTGGTGCCAATTCCTCCACTGGAAGCATGGATTGACTACAGAAGATGACCTGGTCAAGCTCTGCATTCCCCATTACCAGAAGTGTTCACTAGAGTTCCACATTAGAGTGGATTCCCTAGGAGTTCCCATTGCACTAGGCTTCTATCTCATCCCCTGCAATGCCCCTCTAATTCCAGTAATTTCACCTAGTATTATCTCACTCCCTACTCCCCATAACTCACTCCAGACCACACATACCAAATTTGTTCTATTTCCTATTCCCAGAGTGCTACATGAACTAACTCTCCTTGTACTCTCCTTATTATTTGGCCTCTCTGAATCTGTGATTATCCTTTACTTTTCTGTTAATGTCCTCTTTATAAGTGAATACATATCGTGTTTGTCTTGCTGGGTCTAGGTTACCTCACTCAGAATGATTTTTTTTTCATAGTTCCATCCATTTGCCTGCAAATTTCATGTCATTGTTTTTAACAGCTAAGTAATAATCCATTGTGTAAATGGATCACTCTATATTTATTCATTCATTAGTTGAAGATCATCTAGGTTGTTTCTAGTCTCTGGCTCTGGTGAGAGTAGGAATAGCCCTCATATATTCATATGTTTGAATGCTTGGCTGTAGGGGCTGCCACTATTAGGAGGTGTGACCTTGTCAGAGTGTGTCCTTGTTGGAGAAAGTATATCACTATGGAGGCTAGGTCTGAGGTCTGATATGTTCAGTGAGGAACATAGTCTCTCCCTGCTGCCTGCAGATCAAGATGTAGAGCTCTTACTTCTTTCTTCAGCGCCATGTCTGGCTGCAAGCAACTATGATAATGGACTATACTTCTGAAACTATAAGCTAGTCCAAATTAAATGTTCTTTATAAGAGATGGCATGGTCATAGTTGCCTCTTCATGGAAATAAAACCTTCACCTAAACACTGGCTATTATAAATATGTGCTATGAACATAGTTGAGGAAGTGTCCTTGTGGCTAAAATGGAGGATACTTTGCATGTATGCCCAGAAGTAGTATAGCTAGGTCTTGAGTAATGTCAAATTGGCTTCAAAACACAGAGGGTATAAAGTAAAATGTTTTCTAGATGTTGATTTATAATAAATATTTAGGAAGTTATACAACTTATATCATTAAACAAAAGAATTGTTTATTATCTGATAATTACCCAAAAGTTTGAGGGATGGCTCCTTTAAACATGCCCATCTATAAAATAACAGCATACAATAATTTTATGATCCTTATATGTGTCTATGAAGATTCATGACATGAATCTGAAGATATAACTCAGTAGATAAAGGGTGCTCTTCCAGAGGGTGTGGGTCAGTTTCTACTAGCCACATGTTGGCTCTACATTGTCACTTTAGGAACAGGGAATTTGACTCCTCTTGTGGCTTTCACAAGACACAGGCACAAAACAGTTTTGCAGATATACAAACAGACAAAACATCTATACACAAAAAATATAATTAAAAAAGAATTGCTTTTCTAAACTCTGCAGATGTAATCTGAATTTTTCATTAAAATATTGTGAAGCATTCCTTTGAAATTCAAAATTTCATTCTAATTGTATAGAAAATATCAAACAGGAAAGGAAGGGGTTATTAATATCTTAAAACAAGTCAAAGCAGCATTGATGTATTAAACCTCTGAGCACATCATATATTTTATGCATGAAGTAGTTCTATTCTTTGGTTTAACATTTTAAAAGGAGAAAATGTCACCTGAGTTAGGCCTCTCAGTTTGAGTTATTCCAAAAAAGACTCAGCAAAAGAATTACAGAGAAAGAGGCAGGGATGAACTGAACATTTATGGTAAGCACCTTTGATAAAAAAGGAAATCTTTATCAGGGGCAAGATGTGCATGGGGAAGTTGTATTTCTTGAAGCATACTTTGACTCTCTAGCATTATCATCTTCCACATTTCTGGTGCAGCAAGCTACCTTTCATCGTATGATGGATTTGTTTCTACACTCTTCGTACAGGCGAGAATAATCACCAACCCGATAGCCAGGGCAGACAAAGGCAGTGAAATAGACAAAGCCAGTCCAAGTTGTGCAGGGAAAATTGTACAGAACTCTTGGCTCACACTTTAAAACTCTGGTTTTGAGAAAGATGAGTTTACCAGGAAATGTGAGGTGGCGGTTCAGGCTTGCATTCACCATCACAGATTTTAAATGAAAGTAATTCCTGAAAACGAAGTCTCCACGCTCATTTTCTCAGTACAGTGCAAACAAGTGAAAATAGTGAGGTGAACTTACATTTAAAGACAATATTACCAATGGTTGAAGTGGTGGATTAAATAATTTTAAGGTGCCTTTAAAGTGACATAAATAGCAATTTATTTTAATAACGTTTATACTAAAGGAGGTTAGATAAATAGTATTAAAGACATTTACTTATCAGTGCTATAAGACAGTTCCATGGTTTACATTGACACTTTCAATAAAATGAAATTTAAAGGCAAAAGACTAAAACGTATAGATGCCAATTAAATATCTTTTGTCTTTTGGATTGGTATTTGTAACAACATTTTTCTATACTACATGGTGGCTGTAAATCCTTGATCTTTCTTCTTCAGCAACCTCAATGTTGAGGATTCTGACATCAGCACATTTTCTTATATACTTAAAACCTAGGAAACAACTTCTTCTTTTTTTCTAAAGAGTATTGCATTTATTTTGCTTAGTCTTAGAAAATACGGTTTTGGCAGTTATCACACACAATGTCCTAATGCCTTAAAAATATAATAATAATAAAGAAAAAAACAGACCCAAAATGTTAAGATTTTACTTACAAAGCTTTTTCTTACAGAAAGTAAAAATGTTGTTACAACAGCAGTGCAACTGGCAGCCAGGATAGTCAACTCACCAATCACAGCTGTTGCGATATAGCAAGAGTCTTACATGAAAAGCTAACAACGTTTCCAATTTTGTTTGGGCGAAGTCCCAGGCTTGGTGGTGGATTACCAAGGTGCTAAATGGAGGAAGGCAGAATGTCTCGGGAACTATTCTTCGGCTCTCTGGGTAGGGGTGTCCTGGGGCTTGTGTCACAGCTACCTTTTAAAAACAGCTACCAAATCCATGAACCAATACTCAACAGTTCTGTCTCTTGCAAGTTGTTTCAGGTCTTAGTCATCTTCTCGTTCGTCATCTGTCTCTCTCTTTCTCTTTTCACCCTTTCCACTTTCTTCCTCCTCTTCATCCTCCTCTTCATTCTCATCTTCACCTTCCTCAGCGTCTCCATCATGTCCAAATTCTTCTTCCTCCCCGCTGACTTCATCTTCATCATCTTCTCCTTCTACATCCTCACCTTCATCTTCATCCTCTTCATCCTCGTCTTCTTCCTCACCATCCTTATCTTCCTCTTCCTCTTCATCCTCTCCTTCTTCATCCTCTTCCTCTTTGTCCATACCATCCACCTCTCCATCTGAGTCAGGGGCTTCCTCTACACTATCCACCTCCACATCCGAGTCAGGTGCTTCCTGGTCCTCTCGGTCATAGCCACCCAGATAGGACAGCTAGGGCAGGAGCCTGAAGACAGTTTCTCGGTAATCACTCCGGTTAGTGACTTCACAGCCAAACAGATCCAGGCTTGTTAGACAATCCAACCTTTTCAACAGCTCCAAAGTGCTGATATCTTTCAGGTTATTTCCACTTAGGTTCAGATATGTGAGGCTTGGAAGTTCTTCTGCTAGTCTGTCCAGACCTCCAAAGATTCTATTTCCACTGACCTCAAGCTTTTTAAATTTAGGTAGCTTCAGGAGGTCTGAAACTGAAAACTTATTAAACCGAGGAACTCTAAGTTCACAAATTTATCTGTTAACCCCTCAATTTTTTTATCTTTTGCTTTGCAATTGTCCAAGACAAGTTCTCGAACAGCTGCTGGGGTCCGGTTCCTCAGCTCCAGGTGGATCTTCCTCTTCATGTCCGTGTTCCCCTCGTCCCTCCTCTCCAAACTTATCTTTCCACAGCAGGAGTGGACTGGGGAGAGGCAACCGGGACTGCGCGTTGAGGGGCCGTCAGAGGGAGGCGACTGGAGGTGGTTTTTTTCCAGACAGGGTTTCTCTGTGTAGCCCTGGCTGTCCTGGAACTCACTCTGTAGACCAGGCTGGTCTCGAACTCAGAAATCCACCTGCCTCTGCCTCCCAAGTGCTGGGATTACAGGTGTGCGCCACCACCGCCAGGCAAGGAACAACTTCTTAACACAATTTTTCTACAAGAATAATTTTTTGGAGATGTCATTAAACTGAAATTTCTAATGTCAGAATGAAATCTTGCCAACATGGCTGCTATTTATTTTCTTTTTTTCTAATTTATAATCTTTTACCTTGCCCAGTGTCTTGGTTAGCATTTTTCTTGTTTGTTTTTGTTTGTGTTTGTGTTTTGTTTATTTGTTTGTTTCAACATTGGAGAAGCTGGAGTCATCTGGGAAAAGACATTTCAGTTGAGCAAATGTTTCCATCAGATTGTCTGTGGGTAAGTCTATGGACATGTTTCTTGAAAAGCCATTGATGTAGGAGGGCTCAGCCCACTATAGGTGATGCCACCCCTTGGCAAGTGGTCCTGCCTCTTATAAGAGAGCAGGCTGAGGAATCATGGGAAACAAGCTATGAATTAGAATTCCTGCATGGGTTCTGTTTCAGATCATGTCTCCTGTTTCCTGTCTTGAGTTCATTTTCTGACTTACCTTAACAACGGAGAATTTTAAGGCAAATAAATCCTTCCTTCTCCAGGTTGCTTTTGGTCATCATGTTTTATCACAGCAATAGAAACCTATTAAGACAAATTTTACACACAGTTCTATTTTGTATGCTAAAAATGTTTGTTTTCACTAATTTATTCTACCATATCATAATTTTCCTTCTATATACTTTGAAAAATCTCATGATATGAATAAGAAAATACTTGTAAAAGAATTTTAAAACTCTTAACCATGCTTGTAAATGCAAAGCATAAATTATCAGCTTTTTCCTTAAATAAGTCTGATTATCCCTCTCAGCCAGCACTGATTTCCTGTAACTCTTCAAAATTTCCCAATTTGATAGGTTCACTGCTGTCATTATGCATGTCTTACTGTTTTCTACTTGATATTTTTTTGTTTTTATTTGTTTGTTTTTTAGATTCTTTATGTTTTTAATGTGATTTTTAATTTTTTCTCATTTTTTTTGTCTTCAATCTCTCCCTATCATAGTTTCACCTTTCCCCACTCCTCTCAGTCCTTCTCTTTCCTTTTCCCTCAGATTCACTCCTCTAACCTCCATTTCCCTTCAGAAAAAAACAAGCCACCCAGGGATATCAGTAGAGCACAGCATGGCAAGATACAATAAAATTAGGCACACATCCTCATTTCAAGGCTGGATGAAACAATCCAGTAGGAGAAAAAGGGTCCCAAGAGCAGGCAGGAGACTCAGAAACATCCTGCACTCCCACTGTTAGGAGTCTCACAGAAGCACCAGGATAAGTACCATAACACATATGCAGAGGACCTAGGTCAGATTTAAGTAAAGATTTCATGGATTCTTCTTTCTTCTCATGAAACTGCTCGCAGTTTCACGAACTGGGTTCTCTCAGAGGAGGGAACAAGGACCTGAAAGAGAATTCGAAATGTGAAAGAAATCATGAGGCCAAGTTGAGTTCCAATCAAAGCTTCCACTTTACGGCCAGGATTTTTATAGTTACACCAAAACGAAACCAAATCTCTAGGTTACATGATATTTGCATAACATAAGCACTGCAGAAAAGGTCAAGACCCAAAGTCCCCAGCAAGTTGAAAGGTCTTCAGGCAGTGGGCGTTGTATATCAGTGTAAACTTTGTCTTCTTCAAAAGATGAACTGACAGTCTGCAGAGAGCTTTTGTCTTAGCTCCCCAGGTGGTAGCCTCCAAGCAGATACTACCAGAGGTCCAATGGCTGAGCTGAGGGGGGAGGTAACAATCTCACATCTAGAAAGTGAATCAAACAACAAACACACTGGTCCTATGGTTCTTACAATTTTTCTACCACTTCTACCACATTTCCTGAATCTTAGATATAAAGGTTGCATTATAGATTATAGGCTCTGTACTCAAAGGTCATATATGATCTGAATTTTAAATTATTGTAGATTTTTACAAAGGTCTATATCTAGTAAAATCAGAAGCTTCATTGATGAGGGATATCTATATTTATTAGAAGAAAACATGTTTAGCATATAGTTATGAATTATATTTGTTTAGGGAAAATAACAATAGTAGGTTCTTCTCTATGATTGAAGATATCTAGAACCATAAATTTTGGGTTAGGTTCCTAGTATCAAATAAAAATTTCCACCTATTTAGTTAGTCTTAGATTTTGATGTAAATGAGAACATCTTATGAAACTGACTATTGTGGATTATAGGCTTTGTAGATGAGTGGCAAGAAGTATTAAATGTAAACAAATTATACAAAGTATTCTTTTCTAGATGAAGTTCTGTGTATATATGTTTGCATCTATGCATTACAAAATTAGAGCTTTTCACAATCAACAATTAACAAGGCAGGATAGAAAATTAAATTTTAAGCAGTTAGTGAAAAAGAATAATATCTTCATGAAATTGTGCTGCTGCTTTGGTATCTATAGAGTTAGCAATAGTTCAAGGGCATAGTGCATATATGAATTTGCTTCAGTGTTTCTTTGGAATATTTAATTTAACTTTAATGAAATTTGGTTTCAGTTATACTCACTAGAATATATAGCATATTCAAGTATGTCTATATTCTTTATTGATATAGTAATTTCAGAAACATCAATAACCATTTAATATAAATGAATAACTGAAAAATGAAGAAATGTATTATTACACAAAGTTCATGGAAAATACAGAATTATAATTTCTATAATAACGTTTGTTGAGAAAAAATACCTCTCAGTTCATGATACCATATTATTAATGGAACAGAGCACTGTCAAGACTGCATTATTATCTACAATGTGCTTTATTGCTAGTACAGTTCTATTAAATTCTGTTAAGTTTGGCCATGTATATGTAATGATGCAAATTAGAAAAGTTGTTTATATTTTTATATTTTAAATGCATTTCTTTTTATTATAGATAAAAGGACTTGGTCAAACCAGTATTGATGAAACATTTTGCAATTCCCTTCAATATAGTGGCAAGATACTAACAGTGAGCTGGTTAGTATGTCCTTCAAACCAGATAATTGCATGTCTTTGTTGTCTTTTATAGCAAGAAAGAATTTATCAAGATTATCAAATTCAGTGATATTTTCATATTTCAATTTCTTATATTGTTCATTGGACCTCCAGACCTGCTGATATTGCATATCTGCTTCTTTGTGAGTCTCCACCACCTATATATCCCATTTTTTCCTTCCTTCACATCGGAACCACTCTTTGATTTTTCCGCTTATGTGTGAAGAACCTTCTCATGGGAGAGGAATAAAATCTGAGAAAAATAATCCTATCAACAAAGCATAAAACAAGTACAAGCATTTTATTTTTTTAGCATCTCAATGTGCACTTGGATATTTCTAAGTGGAAAGGCAGAATTCTAAGCTTCTAACACTAATTGCCTGAGTCCCAGACTTGAGCCAGTACGTGGGGGTTGTCTTTAAAAATGTTGTCTTTGACAAAACTTTAACAATTTTAAAGGTATGGTATAAATAATCTTCCTTATTCTATGTCTGAAATTAACACATGTGAAGACTTAATTGTAAAGTCTTCATTGATACTGCTGCTTCTGATTGATTTTGAATCTGAATGGCTACTGATGGGTTTGAGTCGCGTCTGCAGACACCAGGCCCAGGCAGTTCCACATGTAAGAGGTTTAATTGGAAGGGGGTAAGGGGGTAGCGGTGCAGGAAGAGAGAGGGGAGAGAGAGAAGAAAAGAGAGAAAGATGGAGGAAAGTACCCATATATATATATATATATATATATATATATATATATGTATGTATGTATGTATGTATGTATGTATGTATGTCGTGACGTAGCAGTCCAGGTAAAGGTGGGAGCTGAACCCAATGGATTCTGGGAATATGGTGGCTGTTGCCCTGGCGACAGGTCTGTGGACCCGCCCATATCTGCCGCAGGTTCTGGATGCTAATAGCTACCATCTTCTATGTTGTCCAAACCTAATCACTCTTCCACTCCCACCATAGTGAAAAGGGTCAGAAGCTATCTGCTTCAGCTTCTTGCTGTATTCTTTTCTCTGATCAATCAGGCATGCTTCTTTTGCAGAGCCCATGTGCCAGCTGGCCTCTTTATGTAGATAGCTCTCTGGCCTTTCATAGACCTCAGAGACATTCCCTGTCTCTCTATCTCTTTCTGTCTCTCTTTGTCTCTGTCTGGCTGTCTCTCTTTCTCTCTGTCAATAACATTTACATCGCAGATTTTTGCATGCTACTTTATCAGTTGGATCCCTTATCAGACTGTTACATGCTTAATATTTTTAAAACCAAAGATTCACCAGAATGAAAAGGAGAAATTGACAGATTGTTTGTTTCCACCCAAATGGTAGTATTTAATGTGTTTCAGTTAGTCACAATGAGGTCACTGATAAAGCTACTATCATTTACAAACATAGTCATATTTCAGATTTTTCATGTCATTTTTCAAGTCTAAACTTTATTTTAATACAAAGTTAATTGAAAATAGTTTGTAACTTGCTTTTATACCACCATCATATGATAAAATGTTTTTATTAAAATAATCTTTACTACATCAAACTTGTGAATAGAGTTTGAGATTATTAAAATTAACCTTTCCATTATAGTAGGAATCCGATTAGCAAGCTGAAAACTATAAATTAGAAACATTTATGAAGATAAAAACAGATACGATTTTGATTCATTTAAAGTGATATTTATAAATCTTTGATGAAATAAATACACCTAATTTTGTTTTTGTGTTTTGCATTCTCAAATACACTTACTCCTTAATCTATATTTACTAACAATGATTATAACTGTCTTCTAAACTTTATTTTAATACAAAGTTAATTGAAAATAGTTTGTGACTTGCTTATATACCACCATCATATAACCATAAAAATTAATATCAAGCTACTAGGAAACAAAGTGTATCATAAGAAAGTATGTTTCATGAAGTATGGCTGACATCAGGCTCTTTATCTCTCTTTCTTTCTTCTACTAAATATTACATGCACACGTATTCTATTAATTCTTCTCCTATTTGTTTTAAGACAGAGTTTCCTAGAGTTCAGGCTGGCTTTATGCTTTCTACATATTCTTAGATAACATTCTGCTCCTCAATCTTTCTGATTTGATTTGCAAAGTGTTGAGATTACACACATGCACTACAGTATGGTTCTAATTTCTCATTAAGATGTTCTTCTTGGAACATTTTGGTTATAAATGTTCTTTGGGCACAAAAAGATATACTTCATTAAATCAACTACTTTTCCTTTTTATAAGTTTACTTTCAGACAAAACAATGATAAGTTCTCATGAAATGGTATAATACGTACTCTAGCTTATATAATATTTGAACTGAACATCCTAGTTAAACTTTCTAGTAAGCACATTATTTACCTGTTGTTTCACAATTTGCCTTAATATCACTGCACATTTTGAAAACAATGTGCTGTAGTTTCATAGCGTTGAACATAGCACATTTACATTTACATATTAGCTATATTAAATTACTCATTACCGTTCTCAACACATCTGCTCATTGTGACAGTCATATAGTTCTATAGAATAGACACTTCTATCATTCCTAGGAAGATGCTGAACTTTATAACTTTGTAGCTAAAAATGGCTTTGACTAGAGTAAAATCTAAACCTGAGACTTTTATTTGAAAACAATAACAAATGCACTTCCGTCTTTTACTTCCTATACACTCAGTGCAGTGCATTAGCAGAAGGTGGCATAGGCTGATGATCACCTAAGGTACATTAACTCTGGCATCGTGATATGAGTGGGAATCTAAACTGCTAGGAGTTTTCTTAAATTTATGTTTACTGAAGAAGACATGAGATAGTATTGCAAAGCAGGCAAAAGGAGACTTTTTTATTTTTTTTAAGAAATTGACTTGTATGTTTCCTTTAAAGAAACAATTCCTTCCCCAAAGCAAACCCATAAAAATTAAAATTATAGTGGTAGAGAATGTTAATTTTTGAAACTTTTACCACATTTCATGAAAGGAACAAATATCTTATGAAGTTAATTAATAAGTTGACAAATACCGTAAATAAACTTTTCATTGTCACCAACAAACTACAATATAACCTTGGGAAACCTCCTATCTCTATTTACCTATCAAACACGATTTTTGTTTTTAATATCCAGGGAATAGCAACCATAAGATAACTGCCCTACTGCAATTAAATAACCACATATTTTAGATTATGTAAATGGTTTATATTGCTCAATATTCTTTCCAGAAACACTACTATTTTGAAGCCCATTTAATATATATAGTTATTATGTATTTGTTTCCCCCAAGGTCATATATATATGAAAATTTGTTATACTCAAAATGATGTTAAAATAAATAGTATACTTATTTGACTCAACAGGATAAACATAGGAACACAGATAATATTCTGTTATCCTGTACTGCATTAATTTACTTTAGATGATTGGTAGTGGTTTTGTGTGTGTGTGTGTGTGTGTGTGTGTGTGTGTATGTGTGGGGTTTCTGAACCATGAACTGCTTCTCATTTTTTTGTTATTCCATGATTGAAATTCTGTAATAATTACATTCATCATAATTAATAATACTAAGCATTCTCTCTACAGAATAATAGATACAATACATGGCTCCAGTTTACTTTTCTGTTTTTCCTGTGGTTGATTTATACTAATATTTAAAACATATATCTTTTAATAAATTTCCACAATTATATCACCTGCATAAAATTTATGAGTACTCTCTTTTTATTGGTGTGTTCTGAAAATGTTACTAAAGTCGAAGATTCAACAAAGGCAAGGGGAAATTTCTGTCTATTCTGACAAATGTCCCCACACGGCACTCATTTCCTGTGAGTGCTCCTGCTGCTGTATGACCACCAGCCACCTGAATACCCTCATTACAGAATCCTCACAGCTCAGCCCATCTGTTATTCATTAGAGCCCACAAAGCAATCATCCCAACAGGCCAAACAATGGCCACCACTTTGTCATCTGTGTGGAAAACTAGAGTTCCTAGAGAGACTGATGGAAAGAGAACCCACTAACCTTTTATTTTCTTTCCACCAGTTCTTTGATTAGTCTTACCAAAATAGAATTGACGGAAAATGCCTTTGTAATTCTCAAAATGGTTCAAAATAAGGCCAATGTTCTCTTTATGTTACTAACTCAAATTCACCTAATTCTAATATTTAAGCTTGATGTGTTTTGACTTAAAAGAGGTTTGTTTTATAATGGCATCTTAATAAATTTTTCTTTATGACCTGTATTGTACAACAACATTTTAAGATTAATTTGATAGATAGGTTATTCCTATAACTTGACAGGAATATGAAAGACAAAAATACATATACTTCTGATTTTTGAAATGTACCAATAGACATAACATTTACATACTTGAGGAAACATCTTGCTGAGGGAAAAGGCACAAAGAAACCATGTTTATATTTGAGGCTCAGTTTGAAATGTGAAGAATTTACGCATATAATTTCAAGTTAATAATCAGTCTTAGCTACATGTACTTATGATTCACTGAAATAATTTAATGAAATTATTGACATTTACTGTTTTCTATACTCTAACAATTGCAATACTTTGAAACTCTTTGTATGTTTTCCAAAGTCTTATGAGGTATATATGAATACTTAGGTGTAAAATGATGTAGTGGAAGATGTGAATATTGCCAACATTTTAGAAAGAATAAATGAGATGTAAGTTATGTTGTTTATTAAAATCCCATATATGTTGGTTGCAATTTGAATTATAAAGTCTAGCTCCAAATGCCATTGTCTCACCTAAACTGACATGTGCCTTGTTTTTATGCAAATATATTGGACAGAGAATTATAATCTCAGTTGGATTTTTCTAAAATAAAGTATCTGAAAGAATGTAATGTGCAAATATAGATGCTGCTTTGTAGCAACTCCCCCTTTCCCACACACTGACAAGCATCATGCTGAGCCATTGTCTGTGTGTCCTGAGCTAGCCAACTTCCCTGAATCTTGACTTCTCATCTGGGAAGTGAGCTTAAATCAAAGAGGTACCACCATCTGCTTCTACTTCCTTCCCTATTTCCAACCTGGAAATCAGAGAGCCTGCAATTTCTTGACATGTTCACTCCCCTCTTTTCCACAAAAGATATAACATGAGGCTTCCTCCTTTTGACACATGAGTTCTGATTCTCTTCAAAAACTTCACCATGCTGTCTGACTCTGGTTCCTGAATTCTCTTCAGAGAAACCTTGCTATGCCTGGGCTACTTGGATTCCAATTACGTCTGTCTCTATGTACTGTGTATGAAGAAGAAATTTCATGTTGTCTTAATGAAACACAGGAAGAATCACTTCAATGGTGCTGCTTTATTTTATAATCACAACTATGTCTTGAGCCCAAACCAGATTAGCACACATATATTTAGACAGAATATCACAAGGTGAGAAACTACTCTTGATTGTCTTAGAGTCTTGTTTACTTTCTAAAACCTCATCAGCTTTGTCTCAAGTGTATGTGCTTATCTCAGAACTTTTATATTCAAGGTTCCCACGAGAACAGCTCACTAAGGGCTGTCCATGACATTCAATGGTTTTTCTGCCTCAGCTTTCCAAAATCTTCTCCCAAATAGTTCAAAAGCAAAATGGCTACACAGCCATTTTCATCAAAGGAGCATTTATTTCCAGGTACAAATTTATGTCCTGGTCATGTTTCATTTCTATTGCTGTAAAGTACTATGACAAAAGTAACTTGCTGGGAAAACAAATCTGTTCATCCTATGACTCAGATAATGTTCTATAACTGTGTGGAAGTCAAGGCAGGAACTTCAAACCACCACTCCCATCACATCCACAGCCAAGAGCCTATCTCCTGACTTGCTTGTTGAGCTCAGCTTTGCTTTTTAATTCTTACAAGCTCAAGTCCAAGGGGATCAAAGACCTCCATATACAACCAGGCATGCTGAAACTAATAGAAAAGAAAGTGGGGAAGAGCCTAGAGCACATGGCCCCAGGGGAAATTTCCTGAAAAGAACGCCAATAGTTTATGCTCTAAGATAAAGAATTGACAAATGGGACCTCATAAAATTACAAAGCTTCTGTAAAGCAAAGGACACTGTTAATAGGACAAAACAGCAACAAACAGATTGGGAAAAGATTTTTTCCAATCCTACATCAGATAGAGGGCTAATATCCAAGATATACAAAGAACTCAAGAAACTAGATTCCAGAGAATCAAATAGCCCAATTAAAAAATGGAGTACAGAGCTAAACAAAGAATTCTCAATTGAGGAATACCAAATGGCTGAGAAGCACCTAAAGAAATGTTCAACATCGTTAGTCATTAGGTAAATGCAAATCAAAACAACCCTGAGATTCCACCTCACACCAGTCAAAATGTCTAGGATAAAAAACTCAGGTGACAGCAGATGCTGGAGAGGTTTTGGAGAAAGAGGAACACTCCTTCATTGCTGGTAGAATTGCAAGCTGGTACAACCACTCTGGAAATCCTTTTGGCAGTTTCTGAGGAAACTGGACATTGTACTACCAGAGGACTCAGCTATACCACTCCTGGGCATAAACCCAGAAGATGCTCCAACCTGTATTAAGGACACATGCTCCATTATGTTCATAGCAGCCTTATTTATAATAGCCTGAAACTGGAAACAACCCAGATGTTCCTCAACAGAGGAATGGATACAGAAAATTTGGTGCATCTACACAATGGAGTATTACTCAACTATTAAAAACAATGAACTTATGAAATTCTTTGAGAAATGGATGGATCTGGAGAATATCATCCTGAGGGAGGGAACCCAATCACAAAAGAACACACATGGCATGAACTCTCTTTTTTGTGGATGTTAGCCCAGAAGTTCAGAATACCCAAAATACAATCCACAAACCACAGAAACTCAAGAAGAGTGAAGATCAAAGTGTGGATATTTAGTTCCTTCTTAAAAGGTGGGACAAAGGACAATCCAGAGACTGCCCCAGGACTGGCAATCCTTCTCGTATTCAATCATCAAACTCATACACGGTTGTGGATGCCAGCAAGTGCTGTGTACAGGAGCCTGATATAGCTGTCTCCTGAGGGGCTCTGACAGTATCCCTCAAAAGTAGAGGCTCACAGCCATCCACTGGACTGAGCACAGGGTTCCCAGTGAAGGAGCTAGAGAAAGGACCCAAGGAGATAAAAGGTTTGCAGCCCCTTAGGACAAACAACAATATTAACTAACTAGTACCCTCAGAGCTCCTAGGGATTAAATCACCAACCAAAGAGTATACATGGTGGGACTAATGGCTCTAGCAACATATGTAGCAGAGGATGGCCAAGTTGGTCATCAATTGGAGGAGAGACCTTTGGTCCTGTGAAGGTTCTATGCCCCAGTGTAGGGGAATGCCAGGACCAGTGAAGAGGAGAGGGTCAGGTGGTGAGCAGGGGGAGGTGGGAGGGAACAGGGGTTTGTCTTTGTTTTCTTTTTTTTTTTTTAATTTTATTTTTTGGAGGAGAAACTGGGAAAGGAGATATTGTATGTCATGTAAATAAAGAAAATATCTAGTAAAAACAATAGAAAAAAAGAAAAGAAAGTATCATCCTGACTGAAGTAACTCAGACCAAAAGGATGTGCATGGTATGTACTCATTAGTAAGTGGATATTAGGCAAAAAAAAAAAAAAAGGACAGAGTGCCCAAGATATAGTCCACGGAACTCAAAAAGGTCAACATGCAAAGTTCCACTTGGATGAAAGAAGAAAACAATCACAAATGGGGAGGGAGGGAGAGACCTGGGAGGGAAAGTTGAGGCTGGTGAGTGGGAGGAAGCGGGGAACCTGATCTGGTATTGGGTGAGGGAAAAGGATTAAAGGCCTGAAAACCAACAGAAAGAATGGAAACAGGCAACCTTAGGAAATAGGAAGTTGGGGAGACCCTCCAGAATGCACCAACGACATAGTGGGTAAGACACTCTCAGGAATCAAAAAGAGGGAACTTATGGAGCCCATCTCCAGCAGGAAGACAGGGCATTAAGTGAGGGATGGGGTTGCCATCCCACAGTCACATCTCTGACCCATAATTGCTCCTGTCTGAAAGCATTACAGGGATGGAAATGGATAGGAGCCTGAGGAAAAAAAGATTCAACAACAGGCCAAATGTGGGATCCAGCTTAAGGGGAGGTCCCAGTCCTGACACTATTACTGAGGCTATGAAAGGGAACTGTCATGACTGCCCTCTGAAAGACCCAATAAGCAGCTTTAAGAGTCAGATATTTGCACCCAATCAATCGACACAATCTTCTGAGGGAAAGGTGTGGATCTGCTGTCCCTCCTGGGTGTAATCTGAGGTAGAAAGGATCCTGTCTTGGCTGCCCTGTCACTTGTGAGATCTGTGCCTCCTGGCTGGTCCTGCCTTAGAAAGTCACCTTAGAGAAAATGGCAGTCTCACCTGAGTCCCTGGGTTGGAGCATTACCTGGAGGCAAGCTCTCTGCTTGTGGGGAAGGAGCAAAGAGGGTTGTGGATCCGCTGTCACTCCTAGGTGTAGATGGAGGTATAAAGGATCCTGTCCAGGATGCACTGCTGCTTGGGAGGCCTGTGCATCCCTGCTGGTCCTGCCTTAGAAAGTCACTTGCTTGACATGGGGCTTCCAGGTGCTGGTGGGGACAGCAGGTGCCCGCCTGGCTACCTGCTTCTTGCTCTGGGCTTCCCCAACAGCTCCGGCCTCTGTACTTCTGGCCCTGGAAGCAGACACCATAGCCCGCATAGCCGCAGCACCCGGAGCCTTGTATTTCTTATTTTTGCCACCCATGTTTCAGCTGCAGGAGAGTAGTCGTCCATACCAGATCCCAGCTGCCGCACAGCTGAAGCCGGAGTGCTCTTCAGGATGATATTTTCTAGTTCCATCCATTTGCCTGTAAAAATCAGGGTGTCCTTGTTCTTAATAGTTGAGTAGTATTCCATTGTGTAAATGAATGACGTTTTCTGTATCCATTCCTCTGTGGGGGAATACCATTATAGAAGCAGTGTGAGGGGAGATGGTATAGGGGTTTCTTAGGTGGGGGTTGGGGGGACCGGGACAGGTGATAACTTTTGAAATGTAAATAAAGAAAATATCCAATAAAAAAAAGACCTTTCCCTCATTCAACCAAGAATATTGATATGCAAAAACGTGCCCTTTCCGAAATAATCTATAATGCAATGAGGTCCAGTTAAGTAAAATTGGCAGTGCGATATTGGGCAAAACATAAACTCTGAAATGGATCAACTGAAATTCATCAATGCATCAACAAATATTTATTGTATATACTTATGATCTTTTCACTGTACTTATGCCAGTTTTTATGGAATATACTTCCATATAATTTATATTGGCTTATTCTAACATTCATGGAGTGGTATTTTCAAACACATTGAAAAATAACTCAAATGAAAACAATGAGAATGTAGAAAGAAAAAATATGCAGACTTAGCTTCCTTGAAATGTAAACTTTTAATTTCTAAAAATGTAAACTGATCTGATGATATTCAAATACACGATATATATCATATATATGTAAATATGTGTATATATGTACCAAAAAAAACCCAGAAACAAAATAAATCTATATTGTTTTTAGGGTACCAAATAGACAATATACACAGTATCAAATGACTCTCTGGATAACTAGATTTAATATGATCCTTTACCAAAATATCACTTGATTATTTTTCACAGAAATTAAAAATAAAACCCGAAATTTCACAAGGACTGACTGATGGAAAGATCAGGGAGGTGGGAGAAATGGCCACAGGAGAAATTGGTCAAGACGTATTGTGTGAGAGAGGAATCTATTTTCAAAGAAAAATAAATCAGTGTATATAATTATTTTTGATCAAAAAATGAATCTTTAAGGTACCACATTGGTGTTTTTCATTGACATTGAAGAAAGAAATACAATAGCTACATTACAAACAGTGGATGCTACCAGCTTAGAGTTGGCCCCACTGACCAAACAGGGCAAAGATTAAGAAACACAGTGTTTACCCTTTCTAGAATGACTAAGAATGTTATAACCTTCCTTGTCAATGAACTACTCTAAAGATCTTTCTCCCAGTCATTTCCCCATGACTTGTCTTCTACATGTCCTATAACATAGAATCTGATTTGGATTCTCATCTCAATTGCTTTTCTTTACAGGTGTCAACAGATACCTAACTTTAAATACCATTGATACATTGAAGCTTGCATGCCTTATTAATAGAAATTCAAACTACCATTTTTAAGTAGCTCTTTTTCTAAAATTATTATTAGTAAACCAGCAGTGAATCTCCTTGCTGTCTATAACTTGTCAATTAGAAATATTCTCCATGACATTCTGGTAGCACACTTACAATAACTTAGATTGCTATATTTATCTTGTTTCCCTCACAAACTCCTCCCACCTATTCAAGATCTTATTTCTTTGGCCTCCAAATATATTTAATGATTAATTTCTTGTGTTTCCTTTAGCTGCATCAAGATTCAAATAATATAAAATCTATCTTAGTGAATGTTGCTACAGTCTCCTACCTGAACCCTTTATGTTCACTGATGCTTTTAGATAGCATTATATCATGGGTGATAAGATGGCTCAGCAGGTAAAGACACTTGTCACCAAGTGTGATGTACTGAGTTCATTCTCTGGAACCCTCATGTCACAAAGAGAAAACTAATTCACGTGTTTTTCTCTGATCTTTACATGTACACTATGGTTTTTATATTCTTAACCATGCACACAGGCACATAAGCATACAAACTCACACATGCACACAGGCACATAGGCATACAAACTCACACAAACTCACACAAACACACACACACACACATACACAGACACAAATACACACACAGATAAACAATAAATAAACTGCAATAAGAATGTAAAGATTATTATCTCAATAAGATTTTCTATTTATACACTTATAAATAAAACACTATATATTTTAACATATTTTGTTTTGACCAATGGCCAAAGAATGTGATTTTTTCTACCAAATATATGATATATTCCATTTCCTATTAACTGAAATGCAAGAAAGATATTTGCTTTTATTTCTGCATTCTGGTGTCATAAGTGTCCACACTTATCAATATATTTTATTTATTGTGTATAGATCTAGCAATTGTGCTTTAAGCATAACAATGGAATATTGAGAATATCTTATATCTTCAAATATTAAAATTAGATAGTAAAGTCAGTTATTTCACAAGATACTATAATATGTTTTGTTCATATTATTAATTAAACATTCATCAGAACAAGTTTTTATCCATGTAAATTGCAACTTTTCAAATAACTTTACCACAACTCAAGTATATGATATTCACTTATATGAATATTTCAATCTGTTTAGTTTAATTAAATATGTGGAAACTTTAATAAATGGTTTAAAGAAAGAACAAACTATTTAGACCACTGTATTCTACAAAGTTTAATCCTGACAAGGATAAGAATGGCTTGCTGAATATACATTCTATTTGCATTTACCATAAGTGTTAATTGGGAATCCTGATTTAAAATAACAACAGTAAAAAATTATTAGAACTAGTATCATATTTTCCTGCTATAAGAGTGAGAGTCAAAGTTCATTAATTATTAGAACCAGAAACTGGAAACAACCCAGATGTCCCTTAGCAGAGGAATGGATAAATCTACACAATTGAGTACTACTCAGCTATTAAAAACAATGAATTTATTACATTCTTAGGGAAATGGATGGATCTGGAGAATATCATCCTGAGTGAGGTAACCCTATCACAAAAGAACACACATGGTATGCATTCTCTGATAAGTGGATATTAGCCCAGAAGATCGGAATACACAAAGTACAAACCACAAACCACAAGAAACTCAAGAAGAAGGAAGACCAAAGTGAGGATACTCTGTTCCTTCTTAAGTCCCATGGAAGGAGTTGTAGAGGCTAACTATGGAGCAGAGACTAAAGGAAGGACAATTCAGAGACTGCTCCACCTGGGAATCCTTCCCATATTCAATCATCAAATATAGACACTATTGTGAATGACAAAAAGTGCTGGATGACAGGAGCCTGATATAGCTGTCTCCTGAGAGGCTCTGACAGTACCAGGCTAATACAGAAGTAGATGCTCACAGCCAGGGCCAGTAAGCAGGAGGGGGTGGATGGTGAGCTGGGGGAGGGAGAGGGAACAGGGGATTGTTTTAGTTTTTGTTTATTTTTTAATTTTTTTTCTTATTTTATTTTCTTTTCCCTATTTTTTTTTTTTGGAGGGGAACCTGGGAAAGGAGATATTGTAAATAAGAAAACATCTTATAAAAATAAATAAATAAATAAATAAATAAAAGAAATACTGTGCATTGACATCAGCTCTCCATGAACAACTCAATTATGTATAAACTTTTATTTTCTGCAATGACTTTTTATGTACAATTCTTTAAAGTGTTTGTGGATGTACAGTAATATTATTATTTTAATTAATTAATTTATATATGAAAGCCATTTTCCAAGTTAATTTGACACTTCCTAGTTATTTTAACAGGAATGTCCAGCATACCTATAAGAAATAAATATATTCCCTTCCATAAAATTGTACTGAGATCTGGTAGATTGCACTAAAAGTACTCATTAATATATTTTATAACATTTAATAACATTCTGATATATATTTTTTAAATGAAAGCATTTAAAATAACACTTTAGTCCTTGCATATGGGTATCTCATTGATATATGGAGGTTCAGATTTTGCTCTCAGGGTCACTTATTCTAAATATATGTATCATATTTACAAATTAAGTTTAGAAAACTATACTAATGGCTTAATTAACTGAATATGTTTCTGTTCAAAACTGGGTAAGTTATAAGATTTTGGAAACTGGACAGGGGTTCAATGTATTCCATTGATCCACTAAAATGTATAATTGTATATGGAATGATTAATATGTATGGAGATCTTATTATTGATTAATAAATGAGACTCCTGACATGTTTTTGTAATCATGAGTGTGTTTTAATATAAAATGTCAGACAAGTATTTAGAAAAAGCAGGCAATTTAAAGCAGGATGCTATTGGAAACTGCTAAGCAATAGCAAGCTTATATTAATGAACTCATGGCTTCCAATTACCTAATTTTTTCACTCTCTTAACAAGGTGATCTAAACTTTAGTCATTTAATTTCAAAGGGTGGTTTATTTTGGAACGCATATCATAAACCTTTGGAAGAAAGACAAACAAATGTCCAGTGATAATCCAGATAAATCCTTCACCATTAAATATATGATGGCATCCAGTGAAAACATGCTTCCTTCTTTTTTTTCTTTCAGTTATGTGGATGCGTAATGAAGAATTTAATGATGACTCCTGTTCTATGATAAAATTGATGTACCGTACATAAACCTGACTAAAGTACTTTCTATAACAAATCAAATCCTAAAATAATTATTCTACTATTTCACATTCTATGATAGATTATTTGACTTTGAGTATTCATTTTCACCCTTGACTTTGTAACCATTTAGACTAAAAAGTGAGCTATACACAAAGCAATCAATAGAAAATTAGTTTAAAAAGAAAATTATAAAGATCCATTAATAGATTTTGATATTAAATAAATAAAATTCAACATAGTGATATACATAACATGATTTACTTCAAATAACAGTTTTTTCCAAAAGTATATTGAATAAGAGTAGAGTCAAGAGCAGGTGTACTTAGAACCTGGAAATAACAGCAATATAAACAACAGATGGAATGCACTGAATGCTTGCTATATCTAGCCATTCTTCAAAAGTTTGAATGTATAATTAATGCAGTTGTGTATATGAATATACATATGGATATGCTGTGGACAACTATGGGTCTCATCTTTCCCACTACAACTACCATTTAATGCAGTTCTTCATGTTGTGGTGTCTCCTATCTACAAAATTATTTTTGTTGCTACTTCATGATTGTATTTTGCTACTGTTATACATCATAAAGTAAATATTTTTTGAGAAAAAGATTTGCCCAAATGGTTAAAAACCACAGATTGAATAAAACTGTTATAGAGTATGAAACAAATATTTCGAGGCATTTTCTTTATTTTGTTTTGAGAAGAAATTATCAATGTACAGCTTAATTTCCATGAACTATCTACCTATCTAGTATTATGTTCAAATTTTAGTGCTAGTTTTATTTATATTCCAAAATCTAAAGATAAGCTGTTCAGGCCACTGAGAAGGCTCACTATGTTCCAACAATTACTGTCATGCTGGTGACCTGAGTGGACTCTCTGGGACACAAGTCATGGAAAAAAGGAACTGACTATGCCAGGTTGTCCCCTGATTTCCACAAGTGTGTCATGAAATGAAAATGCATGCATGTGCACAAACACGCGAGCACGCACACACACACACACACACAGAACATGTACACACAAAATAAATTTAAAATATAATGAGAAAAATTTCATATGTTTCCACCTGAAAGATTTAAGGAGAGAAAATATTTTGATTTCTTATTAGCTTTCAGATCATTATCATTCTCTCTCTCTTTCTCTCTCTCTCTCTCTCTCTCTCTCTCTCTCTCTCTCTCTCTCTCTCTCTCTCTCTCTCCCTCTCTCTCTCTCTCCTTCTAAATTCAGTTCTTAATTTGGCTGTCTTTATGTGGAGGCAGTAGGAGTGTAGAAATCAGAGAACATGTTTCAGGAATTATTTCTCTTCTTCTGCTGTGAGACCCCTTAGTATCAAACTCATGTCCTTGGGCTTGCACCAATCTCCTGTACCAACTAAGACACCTGGCCAGTTTGTAATAAACAAGACATTATTAAAATACTTTTCCATCTCTTGAAACCTTTGCATGTTGTCCAGAACAATTTATTTTATCACCATTTCTTTAAATTTGAACACTTTGGTTCTCAAATTGTGTATCCATCTTCCAAGCCCCTCTTCATCAGAATACAAGCACACATATTTCAACTAACTTCTCTTTTACATGCAGCTAAGTATTTCTGTTCATGTGAACCTATAAATTTATCTGGAGAGAGGGGGGGATAATATATTGGGATGAAGTTCAGAATGCCTGCTTAGAGTGCTGCAATTATCAGATGCAAAAACCTATTCTTATTGGCAAATCTTATTGCTAATTCTTTAGTTTTCTGTATTTAATGCAGTCAGTAGGCCTGTTAATCTATCACTGCAGCACTTACTGGGTATGATGTGATAGAACATTACTCTTCACTCCATCCTTTTCTCTAAGACAATGTATCTTCCATTATGATTTTGAGTGCATTATAGGGTGTTTTAATTATTACTTGGTTCAAAATAAATATACAAAGTACTGAAGACATCATGGATCTTTCTGTGCCATCTAGCTCCTTTGTTCTTGGAACAAAATTCTTATATAAATGGTAATTTTTGCTTATATAACCAAATACTTAGGTCATAAAATTAATTTGCTGTAGCTGTTGTTTCACTGAATTTTATAGAAGTTATCCTGATGTGTTATATTTTAATTTGGAAATAATATCTAAGCAATTCATGTACAGTAGGATGAACAATAAAAACCATCAAACTATTTTGCAAATGAATGTGTTAATGAATGGAGAATAGACCTGAATCATATATGTTTTACATCTTTTACTTTTGCATCTACACTTTGTTCCAGAGCTGTAGGCCTTATCTACCAAAAAAGAAGGAAAGAAAAAGAAGAAAAGAAAAGAAAACCTTGTTAAAGCAAATCATTCCTGTCCCAGTGAGACAGCTCCTGAACATATTCACAGAGGACTCTGTATCATATTATAGACATACTTGTCCAAATGTATACTGCTGCTCTATTTATAATACCCAGGAAACAGTTAAAATGTAGATGTTTATCAGGTGAAGAATAGATATTGAAAACGTGGCACCCTTACACACTGAAGTTTAATTTAAGAGTTAAAAAAAAACTCCAATTATAAATTTAAAAATAAAAAATGAAATAATAATATTCACAGATATATGATTAAAGCTGTAAAAATATACTAAGGAGGTAAAAAAGGTACTGAAAAAAAAAAGATTCCCTGAGTTTTCTCTCTTAATATTTTTACCTTTGTTAGCAAATAGAAGTCCCAAACTAGAAACAAGCAATTGGAGTGAGAGATGTCAGAGTGTGTGTGTGTGTGTGTGTGTGTGTGTGTGTGTTAGGTGACATATGTAACATGAACATATAGAGGGTGAATACTGGAGGTAGAAATATCAATAAAGGATGGAGATGGAGCTTGGAGGAAATGAAAGGACAAGGAAGTATCATTTAAAAAACATGAAGGATGTATTCAAAGTCCTTTGAAACCTACTACTTTGGGGGTCTTATTTTTAAAACCTTTAATTTATGGTTATACATGTGTGCCTGCCTGTCTATATGTATACCACATTGATGCCGATTCCTGCTGAGGCCAAAAATATGCATCAAATTCCTTTGAACAGACTTACTGAGAATTGTGAGCTTCAACATGTGGATACAAACAATAGCCCACTATGAAACAGCACATAATCTTAACCACTGAGCCATTTCTACAGTAATTTACTTCAAAAGGGAAAATCATGGTGCTGGGTATTAGGTACCTTCTTATGAGTTTTGGTCAGGGATGATACAGAGGCCATTCCAATATTATATTCTCTTCCTGGTTCCGTTGTTTACTGATTAAAATGAATTGAGAAAACTTTGTTGCTGAAGCTATCATACATCTTAGTTGCAATATGTAAAGCAACCAAGCAGGAACTGAACTGAATGCTCCCTCCCGATAGACTACCTTTAATAGTGCCAAGATGTTCATGATACTTGCTGCTCGGGTATCAGTCCTACCTAGCTATGAATACTCACTGTAGACTATAATACCAACCTCCAAGCCAAATGCTAAAGGGTGCAATAGTGCCACAACTATTATTAGATTAATCGGTTGCTTTCTGTATGTAAGTGAGGTTTCCTTCACAAGAGGTAATTAAACCCTGATACTAGAAACTGGGTCACAGTCTCATGGCTGAGGTTTGCTTGGACCCGAAGAGGGTTCGAGTCTTTAAATGTTTGTGCTCCCACCCAGAGAGAATGTTCACCTTCAGCCTTAAATACAGGAGCTTGTATTGTAATTAGTGGTAGTAATGTATTGACCCACAGCTGTTCAAGATGCTGAGGATAAAATGGCTGAGTGGCCATCCTAACAATCATATGAAGCCTCTACAGATCAGAGAACATAAGCCAAGAGAACATGGAAAGAATATGAAAATGAGATGATATAGACCAGTGTTGAGGAATATTATCAGTATTAATTATGTAATTCTCAAAGAACAATATTAATCAGTTAAAATAAAGAAGTGAAGTTCCCAGTTCTGTAGCTTTCACTCTACTTTTTCCTTCCTTTATCAATTTTTTTTTCTGGGTGAAAATAATCATTATGTAGTCAGCTATTTTATTTACCCATTCCTAAAAGATTTTTTTATTTACATTATATAAGGATTCATATTGAATATTTATTCTGGATTCTACTAATGGTAACCATTATAGCATATAATATCCTTATGTTGAAAAAGTTTCTCAACGTTGAATGTGTGTTAATTTGAGAAGGAATGAGCTATGGACATAAGATATGTGATATCGAAATTTGGTTTGCTAAATTTGATTCCATCACAATTTTACTAATGTGTCAAATTATATTCAATAAGTTGCTGATCTCACAGCTTTTATTTCTGGAAAGAAAATTCACCCAAATACCCTCTTCATGTTATGCAATGTTTTGCCCATCAAACTACATCAGCAGCTCTCCCTGCAATGTTGAATTTACAATAGGATCCTACTCAATTGTTCAAAATCACCATTAACTTGCAACCTTTATGCCTCTGCTGCCCGTTTCTCTGGATTTATAATTTACCACCCCCAAAAGTTGTTTAAAAAATTGTCTATCAATATTCATGTAGGATACACATCTCACTTAAATGTAATTTTTTCTGTTTTTGTCTACATATTGTAGTTTTTTTATTTCCTTTTTATTTCATATGTGCAGCATATAATAGCACATCATAACTGATTATCTGGTCAGAAATATACCCATTTCAAAATTAGAAAACTGCTAAGGTACTAAGAAATTGTTGTACCAAAATACATACATAGTTAAGATGATTGTGTGCTTATGCTGTAGTGGTTTGAAACACAAACATTTGCAATTCAATATACATCCTTCTCCTTCTGAAACTTTGTTAGTATCACATCCTACTTTCTCCTTTGCTTTAAATATGTTTCCTACAATGGACAGTCTCAGGACCTCTTCACAAAGAAACAATAGAGGATACTGTCTACTCTTCTGATTAACTTGAGTTCTTGTATTTTACCAGAAAACTTAAATTCATAAAATGTAATTAGATACTTGACTTCCTGAAGCTTAATCTTCAGGCCACTTAGGCTACCAGCCTTAATCTAAAAGCCTTAAGAGGGGGCTGGAGTAATGGTCCAGAGATTTAGAGTACTCTCATCTGAAGACACCAAACCAAGACAATATTACTGTAGCCAAGAAGCACATGCTGATCGGAGCCTGGTATAGCTGTCCCCTGAGGGGCTCTGCCAGAGCCTGACCAATAAAGATGTGGATGCACACAGCCAACCATTGGACTATGAACGGGGACCCCAGTGGAGAAGTTAGGGGAAGGACTGAAGGAGCTGAAGGGAATTACAACCCCATAGGAAGAACAACAATAGCAAACAACCAGACTCCCTCAGAGCTCCCAGAGACTAAACCACAAAGCAAAGAGTACATGTGGAGGGACCCATGACTCCAGCTTTTCTTATCTGGCATTAATGGGAAGGGAGCCCCTTGGTCAATTCCCCAGTGTAGGGGTATGCTAGGGTGGTAAGGCAGGAGAGGGTGGATTGGTGGGGGAGCACCCTCATAGGAACCGGGATTTAGGGGATGGGATGGGGGTTAAACTGGAAAGGAGAATAACATTGGAAATATGAATAAATAAAATAAAATAAGTAATTTAAAAAAAGAAAAGTCTTATAAAGGACAATAACAAAATGTTCACATGGTACAATATTGTTTTAAAATATGGAGATGTAAGGTATTTTAATCTTACTAAGTGTTCCCTTTCAACTGCCGCCACCTTGTTGCCAGAGGTGACACTTGCATTGACACTTTCTGGTTTTAGGATGTGTCAAATAATGTTTGCAATATGTTCATCTGACTTTCCACCTCTTTCAAACCCAGTTACTTACATAGCTATTCGGCATATAACAATTATGGATAGATTTGCTTTTTAATTCTATCCGTCATGAAATGTACTCCAAAGTACAGAATATGGTAGAATTTCCTTTTATCTGATATTGAGAAAAGAGATAAGCATTCACATTGCGTGGCCCTTGTACCTGTTCTACTGTCACTTTTTTTTTTAAAGAAAAAATGTTTACCATTTTTGTTTATATGTATATGTCTCTGTATCTATATGCAACACATATACAACGATCAATTATATCAGAAAGTGCTCTGCCAGAGATAGATTTACAGATGGATGTCAGCCATGCTAGATGGGTACCAGGAATGAACTCAGGTGCTCTGGAAGAGAGTTCTTAACCATTGAGCAATCCTTCCATCCCCTCCTTTTACAAAATAATGTGATTCCATACAAATACTAGACTTCCAATGGCAATTTTATATATTCATACCTACACTCATGTTTCTTTTCATGAAAGAACTGTGCCATGATAACCCATCTTTTAATTATCCATTTGCACCTTGAAATAACTAGATGACTTACCTCCTAACCCTTTAAATCCATTCCATTTGATATAAAAATAATTATAATTTTAGTGGAAAATTTGAAATGCTTTTACTTCATAGAATTTTTGAAGTCAGTACTTATTACATTTTTACTGATTCAAAAATATTTACTTAATATTACAAATAGGGCTGCTAAGAACATAGTGGAGCATGTGTCCTTATTACATGTTGGAGCATCATCTGGGTATATACCCAGGAGTGGTATAACTGGGTCCTCTGGTAGTACTATGTCCAATTTCCAGAGGAACTGCAAAACTGATTTTCAGAGTGGTTGTACCAGCTTGCAATTTCACCAGCAATGAAAGAGTATTCCTCTTTCTCCACAACCTTGCTAGCATCTGCTGTCACCTAAATTTTTGATCTTAGCCATTTTGACCGGTGTGAGGTAGAATCTCAGGGTTGTTTTGATTTGCATTTCCCTGATGACTATCGATGTTGAACATTTCTTTAGGTGCTTCTCAGCCATTCAGAATTTATCAGTTGAAAATTCTTCACAGACTTAGAAAGAGCAATTTGCAGATTCATCTGGAACAACAAAAGACACAGGATAGCCAAAACTATTCTCAACAATAAAGGAACCTCTGGTAGAATCACAATCCCAGACCTTAAACTGTACGACAGAGCAATTGTGATAAAAACTGCATGGTATTGGCATAGTGACAGGCAGGTAGATCAATGGAACCGAATTGAAGAGCCAGAATTGAACCCACACACCTATGGTCACTTAATCTTTGACAAAGGAAAATGGAATGGAAAATGTCATTTTTCCAGTGGAAAAATGACAGCATTTTCAACAGATGGTGCTGGCTCAACTGGAGGTTAACATGTAGAAAAATGCAAATGGATCCATCTCCTTGTACAAAGCTCAAGTCCAAGTGGATCAGGGACCTCCACATCAAAACAGATACATTAAAACTAATAGAAGAGAAAGTGGGGAAGAACCTCGAGCAAATAGGCATAGGGGAAAATTTCCTGAAGAGAACGCCAATAGCTTCTGCTCTAAGATCAACAATTGACAAATGGGACCTCATAAAGTTGCAAAGCTTCTGTAAGGCAAAAGACACTGTCAATAGGACAAAACGGCAACCAACAAATTGGGAAAAGATCTTTACCAACCCTATATCTGATAGAGGGCTAATATCCAAGGTATACAAAGAACTCAAGAATTTAGACTCCAGAGAACCAAATAACCCTATTAAAAAATGGGGTACAGAGCTAAACAAAGAATTCTCAATTGATGAACAACCCAAGGAGCTGAAGGAGTTGCACCCCCTTAGGACGAACAACAATATGAACTAACTAGTACCCTCAGAGCTCCCAGGGACTAAACCATCAACCAAAGAGTACACATGGGGGGACTCATGGCTCCAGCAGCATGAGAATAGCAGAGGATGGCCAAGTTGGTCATCAGTGGGAGGAGAAGACCTTGGCCCTGTGAAGGTTCTATTCCCCAGTGTAAGGGAATGCCAGGGCCAGGAAGTTGGAGAGGGTGGGTTGGTGAGCAGGGGGAGGGGGGAGGGAACAGGGGATTGTTTTCATTTTTTTTTTTTAAATTTTTTTTCTTATTTTATTTCATTTTATTTTTATTTTTTCTTTTGGAGGGGAACCTGGGAAAGGAGATATTGTAAATAAAGAAAACATCTAATAAAAAATAAAAAAATATTTACTTACATACTGAGTTAGTTTTTTTTTTCTATTGTGTTTCAATTTTTAAGTGAGATCTCCCAATTTCTAGGTGATGCAAATGGAATGTGTGTTCTCTGCAGCCACTTTCCCTAAATTTGAAAAAAAAAAAAAGAGATAATCAGGGAAGTAAGTTGTGAGTATGATCAAGAAGAGCTTCCTGGACAGAGCACACGGTGACTGCTGCTTAGAAATATTTTTTTTTCTGCATTTTTGATCCAGGCTTAAAGTGATCTGCTTTGGACTCATATCTAACCATGGTACCTTTTCATCTTTGATGAGTAATTTGCCTCTAAAATCAATTGTTTAAGATCTCTTCAGATTAAATCTTTAAGTGTGGTTTCTGAGACCTTGTTGTCATAAACAGCCAAATAATTTCACGATCGGTTGTGTGACAAGACTTTTCCTGGGAGACATAGCATATACACACCTTTCCCCACAATCAAACGGAGCTCACAACAGTCCAAAGTATGGGAACCATCAAAGTCTAACTTTGTGGTCCAATGAGTTTTCTTGGGTTTACTTATAGGAATATTGGTAACAGACTACTTATAGTAGCAAAGGCACCTGCCTAATCCAAGCCAACCCCAGCATGAGTTAGAACTGACAAAAGCCAGAGCCCACTGCACAGCATGAGTGCAGCTCAGACAGTCCAGAGAGTATCCTTTCTGGGTGTTTCAGTCAATCTAATCCTCTTCGAGGCAGCTTGGCACCCTTCTGCCTCCTTCAGGCACCTAGTCTTGTCTGAGGCTTCCTTGAGGCTTCTTTTGTCTGAACGTGACTTTTAGCCTTATTTTCTGATTTCTTGAGAAAGATGGGACCAAGTGAATCGGGTCCATTTCAGGGGCTTTCTGAAGTTATTTTGAATTGTTTATTTCAGACATTAGGGAGTTTCCCTGCAGTATATATAGTTTCAGAGGAAACTACTTACTACACATCAGGCTCTAAAGTTGAAACAGTGTCATATGGCTTAGCAGCTGTTCTCTGAATAGTAGACACAGAGAAAGAAGAGACATGACATTTTACTTTGAATCCAACTGCAGTTCACGTGGGACAATTTTTTCTCTCCATTTGTTGATGAATTTATTACTGACATCTCTGAAAATGCTTCCATCTTATGATCGTTTTCACTGAAGAGCAGCATGTAACTTGAAATCCTATCTTGATGCCCCAGTCTAGGGGAATGCAAAGGCTGGGAGACAGGAATGGGTGGGTGGGTAAGGGAGTGCCCTCATAGAAGCAGAAGGGGGGGATGAGATAGGGGGGTTTCCAGAGAAGAAACCAGGAAAGGGGATAACACTTGAGATGTAAATAAAAATAATATCCAATAAAAAAGTCCTATTTCTGTTTCTCCTCCATACTCAAATTCATGATAGGAGTGTCATTTTCAACTTCTTTGAGTAAGAAAAAAATATAGGTTCTTCTCTTGGTATAAACAAGAAAGGCAGTCCTCCTATTCAGTACTAACTTTCCCTTCCCCGATGGAACATCTCAGAGTTTGTAACCAGTAGTTACAGTATCATGAAAAGCCTTGCCCATCCATTTCATCCATTTAAAACAAGATTTGTTCTTTATCTAGTAGGCATACTTTCAGGTCTCTGTTCATAACTCAGAAGATGTAAATTTCTGCTTTGCCAACTGGTAGTAAAATTGAGCACAATAAACTTTCTATGACACTAGTGATTTTTATGTCACCATTATCTTTATAGCCTGGCCTTTGAAAAGACTGATAACTCTAAGTGTCTCTGCCCTCTTGCCAGAGCATATGCTTAAAGAATGATGGTATGATGGTATGTTTTAAGATAAAAGTAAATCCCTTGCATGATTTATATTTTATGACATGAACTATATGTACAATTTTTATATCAATATTGAATTAACACACTTAGATGAGAGAGAGAAAGAGAGCGGGAAACACACACACAAAGACAGGGAGAGAGAGAGAGAGATAGAGAGAGAGAGAGAGAGAG
>NW_022196891.1:43147185-43223421 GCF_008632895.1 Mastomys coucha | reverse complement strand
GAGAGAGAGAGAGAGAGAGAGAGAGAGAGAGAGACAGCTCATCTAAATTGGGAAAATACAACAAATACTGTAGCCTCAGAATAGGAAAGCACACCTTTCGCATACAACGGCTCCTAGTTCATCTTCAGCATCAAAATAATATTAGCAAAACAGTGAATTAATGTCATTCAAAAGCATACTTAGTTACTTTAGTGTTTAGACCTTTTGTGAATGAATTAAACGTGAAGACTGGTTGTGGCTAGGGCTAAGTCAAACATACCTCAATTTCTCATATGCCAGGCATAGAGTTTTTTGGATAATAGGAGAAAGGAGATGGTGTACAAATTTGTTAGGTTCTGATGAGATATTCACATCATGTTTGAGTCTTGGGCCTTAAGGGTGGTATTCTACTCTATCTGTTGGAATGAATTAGACAACTTACCTACTTACTTTCCTGCGTTTTGGGAAAGATCAAGAATCGTCAATGTACTACCACCCTTCTAATTTTCTTTTAGAATCAGCTTTAAGCTGTATGACCTCAGAAGCTGTGGCAGTTTAGTCTTTCCTGTTTCTTCCACATGTCTACATTTACTGAATGGAGGGAGTTTGGAAACCAGGATAGTGTCATAAGTCTGAAAAGACAGCTAGCAGGTACTCTGGTTGCATAAAATACCAGCCAATTAAGTATCATAGAGAACTAACGATTTGCAAAAAAACATGGACTGTTTTATGAAAGTTAAACAACAATGGTTCCACTAATCATTTTTCTGAAAAATAAAATGTCTGATCTTCTTAAGAAGAGGTTAATATGTGTGTGCTTTGCCATAATCCCAGCTTTTCTTTTGTTGTTGTTAATGTTGCTGTCTTAAATTTTCTTCTCAGCAAATTGGTTGTGAATTACAGCTGAGAATAGTTTCATATTCATTTTCATATATACTTTGAATCTTCAATATTTACTTCAAAATACAAGTCAAATCACAGTTACATAGAAAATATCATCCATAATTTATATCTGTTTTTATAAACATATTGCACATTGTTACTTTCTGAAATTACAAAATTCAACTCTTCTGATTTTTGTTTCAACACTAGAGTTATACTAATCACAGAAACTACTTGTGCTTGCAATATAATCCTTAACTGTCACTGAGTAGGGAGCTGTATTTAAAAAGTCTGTCATGAAGCTGAGTGTAAGTTAGCGAAAACACTTTCTGGACCAGAGTAAGTATTTGCAAGCATATTCATGAATCTAGGCCTTGGAAATAAAGCATAAAGTAGTGAGTGATTTGCAGGTATATTTGTGAGAATGGAAGTCAAGGAAGGAGAGATGAAGGTAAGAGGATCCATAAATGTATAGGAAAAGTTGGAGGAAAGAGACTGAACACATAAAGAAAAAGGAGTCCTAGAAATATTGGAAAAATATCACAAGACAGAAGACCCATGTTGATATAACCTTAATTTACAAGTCTTTTAAGATAATAAAAATATATTTCCTACAGATAAATGGACTGTGACATTACAGTATCTTCAGTATTTTGAAGATAAACTTGACAATAAATTCTTACATAATGTATATATATATATATATATAATTTCATGAAAATACAAGTAATATTGTTGCATGCTCATGATGCTTATAATCCATTTTTTCTAATGATAATTTCATAGACTTCTTAAAAATATGCTCAACTATCACTTTTATTTTAAGTACTCAGTAAAATATTTTTATTTATAATATACTTATTGTGTTTTAGTATGTATTTATCACAAAATGTACTCTCATGCGATATTTTCTGTAAAAAAATATTCTAAATGAAATCTTTTAAACTCTGCCAAATTTTGATAATGATTTAAGATGTAGAGACTGAGGGAAATGAGGTCCGAGGTCCAATGACCAACCCAAATTAGGACACAACTCAAAGGGAGGCACCAAGGCCTGGCCATATTATTGATGCTATGATGCACTTACAGATAGGAGCTTAGCATGGTGGCCCTCTGAGAGTTGGAGTGAAGTCAGGGACCACTGTGGCTGAATTGGGGAAAGGCTGGAAGAGGTTGAGGAAGAGGGAGACCACATAGGAAGACCAGCTGTCTCAACTAACCTGGACCCATGAGCTCTCTCAGACATTGAACCACCAAGCAGGTAGCATACACTAGCTGGTCTGAGGCCACAAACACATGTACAGCAGAGGACTGCCTGGTCTGGCCACAGTGAGAGAAGAGGCACCTAACCCTTGAAAGATTTTAGGCCCTAGGGAATGGAGAGAACTTATGTATGAGTGTGTGTGGTGTGTGTGTGTGTGTGTGTGTGTTTGTGTGTGTGTGTGTGTGTGTGTGTGTGGGCATGGTGATGTGGGGACATCCTCTTGGAGACAGGTGTTGGGAGAAGAGGAATGCGATGGGGAACTATTGGAGGTTAGAACTGGAGGGGGCTAACAACTAGACTGTCAAAATGGTTAAAAATAATGTATACACACACACACACACACACACACACACATATTAGGGGAAAAAAAGCAAAACCACTTGAGAGTACTTTGTGGAACTACCAAGTCTCAGAGGAAAACTGAATTAAGTCTAAATAAAAATGAGTAAGACCAGGAAGCACCTCCCAGGGCCCAGGAAATATGATGCTCAGGATGAGTGCTCTCCTGGATGCTAACTGCTACACATCTAAAATGTAAAGTGCGTGCAAGAAGAGAGACAACCACTTGGTTTTTAAGAATTCAAGAAGTAAGCCTCTAATCTCTTTCATCTTTCTCTTTTTTTAAAATCCTCTGTACCATTCAGAGAGTGTATGAGTATGTGTGCAGAAATAGACATGACTAAATTTGCAGAACCTATGTTAGTCTCAGAGGGACGCCCAGCAACCAAATACACAGAAGCCCTCTGGAAGTGCTCACTGGAGAAAGAAGAAGTGGCAGACAGGAAAGAACAAGATTTTTGGACACAAAAGATAGAATGGGTTGGCGATCTAGCTTGGGATAGAGCATGTCTCCAGCATGTGCAAAGTCCTAGATCAATCTCCAGCACGCATATCAGTCAATTGTAAGAACTGGACATGGCTGTACAAGGTGTAATCCTTGAGAGAGACAGACAGAGATGCAGACACAGAGACAGACACAAAGACATAGAAAGAAAAGGAAAAGAAAATGGGACCTTACAGGATAATAACACTACAAAGAGATGGAAAAATCTTCCATTTTGATATAGCATTTTACCTATCAAAGAAACCCAAAGTTCATGAGGTACAATATCAGTACCAGTCAATAGCTGGTATTGTATCAGTCAATAGCTGATCCAGAAACCTACTCATAATTAAGTAACATAACCGCTGTACAGATCTAGGGAGTATTTAACTTCACACGGTAAGCTGAATGTCAAGTCTAACACTGTCTCTGAAGAGCACATATTGGGACCACAAGCATGAGCATAGGTACTATTTTTCTTAACTATACTGACAGAGCTGCATTTGCCCCATTCCTCATGGTCCACCCTTTGTATGCTCAAAGCAGCTAGACATGGTCATTGCTCTCAACTCCCCCCCCCCCCGCAATCAGTCAGAATGACATATGAGAGAAGGGATGGAAAGACTAGGAGTTAAGGCTCCCTGTAGACAGACATATAGGTAGAAGGGCTATGACTAGGTAATAAAGGTGGCAAATATCCAAGATGGACAGCCTCTCCCTCAGCCTCCTGACTTGCTACAAAACCCTGGCAGCTTTGCCTGACACTGGAAGGACCCCCAGCTGGTGCACATTCTCCAGGAGTACAAGACCAGGTCAGGACATGTTACACCACAACAACAGCACTGTGAGAACAAATCACACACATATGTCTTACTTTACAAAGGCAAGACTTAAATGTAACAAAAAGCAAGCAAGACTTTAAGACTGAAATGGCGTAATACTACATAAAAAACTAGGGAACTGAACCAAGCTCTTCCCAAAAAGAGAAGTAGAAGATTATACATTATGATAACAATTTTGTCGTACAGGATTACATGACTCCAAAGAGTAGTTGGGAAACTCTAAAGCATTGGATGCTGTGAGAAAGCTAAACTATGAATTGCACATGAGCTAAGGCTTATACCCATAGGCTAGGCTTATCTTTCTTCAGGAAGCCACAGCTTTGCTTTAGAAGGTTTTGAACTGATTGACTTGATCAAATTATGGGGTCATTCAGCATTATTTGAAATCAATTTGTTATTAACTTACTCTTATCTACCCATTTTATATAAATCCACAAACACATTAATATTTGAGTAGCTTACTGGAAACCATAGTTTCACCTCATTGGTGGGCAAACTGGCCATGATAGTAGCAGGAAAATCAATTACGGACAGGGAAATTGTAGTGACAGTCTGGACAGTCATACATAGGTTGATAATGGAACACCAAGGCCATGAATTATCAGCAGTGTTTTGTTCTGTTCAGGATGCTGTAACAAACTAAAATAGACTGAATTGTTAATAAACATTATAAATAACAAATTTTATTCTTATGGCTCTGGAAACTGGAATATACACTGGTGTGTCTCTGATTTAGGAAAGAATAAAGTAGTCTTCAGTGATAGAGATTGCCAACATTTTGTTGTTTGCTCATGTGATAACAGTGGGAGAGAACCACTGATGAAAATTTCCCGAGTTCCAGTTTCCTGATATAATCACCTAGCCAAAAGCATCTCCTTAAATATGGTCTCATTATGTGTTAGCATGCTAACATATACACTTTTGAAGATGTAACAATTCAGTTACTGCACGTGGAATGTATGACTTACAGAATATTCAGCAAAAGCTGAGAAAATAATAGCCAGATTGCCACCTCATCCTGTTGTGACCCAGGACAGACAATGTAGGTTGCCTCAGCGATAAATATGAATTGATATGCTTGATGTCATCCTCTGGCTATGCCACTTAGATTCTGCTAATTGGAACAAAAATGAGGTAGGCTAGCAGTAACTCATGGTGGCAGGTAGAGTGTTTTGGAGTTTTGGATTGTGTTTATATTTTTAAGTAAAGTCATGAACATTTTGATCATGGATTAGAAGACAGGATATTAGAAAGAATATCAGCACTTTAAGAGATAATAAATACAAAATTCCTGTATGTGTAGCATGTGAAACATCCATGAATTATCTAACTTTAGGTAGCTCACTGGTGGTTCAATTTGCAGATCTAGAGTTCATAAACCAGACCCTGGCATCTGAGATCCAGACATAGACAGGCAATAGTTACCACTGTGAGTCTGCATAAGGAAGTGGGGAAGAAAAAGTAAAAATGGTTATTTTTAGTTGTTCATTTTCATTAATCTTAAATTTGAATTTTGTCTTCTGGATTACTTTTAATATTTTTTCACATACACTAATTTGAAACAATCTGTAATATGTAAAAACCAAATAAAAGTCGTTCATGGTACCACCATTCAATGGTGTACAAATATAACCTTTGTCATGTTTTCTTGCAAATTTTTTCTATACATTTTATATAAATTGTGGCAGATACAAGTTTTCTGTCTTTTTGGTTTGCCTAAAATTATAGTAAATCATTATCTTTAATAATTTTGAATCACTGTACTGTATACGGCATTTAACTTTTTAGTTGATGTCACTCATTTGCCATTTTTCCTTTATTATATGATTAATAATTCTTAAATGTTTTACTCATAGTCATACTTTATCATAATGACAATTATATAAATGTAGTCAACATGTTACCTACTTAATAACTGAAAAACATGAGATAATGTTTTGAGTATTTGTTTTATAAAGTTATAATGTAATATTTTATTAACTAAACAACTCATTAAAATTTAAAACAAAGTCTCTCTTTTTAGCAAGAATAGCCATCAAAGGTGATGAAATCTGCCAAGTATCAGTGACTGGGAGAAGAGAGATCTGTATAATTGAGATGATCTACTTAGTACTCACTTCAAATACTACTGACATGTGTGTGCCAGCTGTATTGGAAAGAGTGGTGTATATATTTTTTTAAACTGTATTTCTCGAAAAGAAAAGTTCTTAAATACCTTCAGTTTCTTCTCACAAGATATCCATTGAAAGGCTAATTCTCCAAGCACCAATTTCTGAGCTTAAACTTACCAAACACTCTCATCCCCAGTGAGCAATTTCCACTTTTGCAAAATGGCAGAAAATGTCACATTTGACAACTATTCACAAAAGCCAGTTTCACTCAAAGGAGGCTATCTTTGAAAGCAAGTCATATACACACAGGCCTGTTGGAGTCTAAAATGAGGTTGAAAACAAACCTCCTTGAACTACCAGAGACCTTTTCTCTCTGGTGCTCTTTGTTTTTCTACATCACTCTGGTTCAGGTTTGCTCATTGTTATTTCCTTCATCTCATACCTACAGGTTTCAGGCACTTTGATCCTTTCATAACTCTTCTGAACCAGTGATGAATCAGTTTGCTTCTGGCATTTCATAAAGGTGGTTGGATTTAAAATTTAAATTTTATTATAAAACCTTAGCCATGGCATTATCCGTGTTCCTTCATCAACGAGTAAGCCTATTTTAGTAAATACTGTTGAATGAGAGAAAAATGAACCAAGAAATATTTCTAAACTAAATTTCCTTGATTAACCTATGTGGAAGAGGTACTTATCTCCATAAAAGGATCAGAAAATCCAAGAGGAGAGGATACAGCAGCATATCTAGTTAAAATGTAAAGTTCTAGTTGACAACAGGAACACACAGCTCAGGCATGGGATGAGCAGAGTGAGCTGCTGTTGTCCAGTAGACAGAAGACTGAGTTAAGTACATATTAGAACTGCAGCTAGGGAACTTAAGATAAATGCAAAGAAAACTTAAAATCAAAGCTCATACACTTAAACAAGCAATTGCTTTAAATAGGTATGTATTATCCACTAAGTTTTGCTTGTGAGAAACATATTAAGCACTTACACTGAAATTTTCATATTTTACACATCATAAAGCAAGGTTGATTCCTGGGAGCCTCCACCATCCCAGGTCTCTGGTATATCCTATAGATGCCCCTCCACCTCCCTACTCCAGACAGACACTAGAGCCATTCATTTTCCTGGACCGCTGGCCCTCTCTCCTGTTTCTCACAACACTTAATCCTGGGGTGACTCTAGCTGAGATGCCTAGCAGTAACTGGAATTGGCCACCTTCTGTAGTCAGATAGGACACCCCAATGGAGGGTAAGGACACAAACACACCCATACATTCTTTGACTCAACATTTGTCCTGTCTTCAATAAATGTGGGGATAAAGATGGAGCAGAGATTGAAGGAATGCCCAACCAATAACCCATTCCATGGGCAAGCACCAATCTCTGACACTATCAATGACACTCTATTACTTACACTTGCAGACAGGAGCCTAGCATAAATAACTGTCTGTTGAGAGTCTCCATCTAGTAGCTGACTGAAACAAATGTGGAGATCCAACACCAAACATTGGATGGAGCTTTGGTAGTCTTATGGAAGAGTTGGGGGAAAGATCTAGGACCCAAGAAGGGATAGGAACTCCACAGGAAGACCAACAGAGCAACTAACCTGGACCCTTGTGGACTCTCAGAGACGGTACCACCAACCAAAGAGCATATATAGGCTGGATCTAGGCACTTAGCACATATGTAGCAGATGTGCAGCTTGGGCTTCATGTTGGTTTCCCAAGAACTGGAGCTGGAGCTATCCCCAAAGCTACTACCTGTATGTGGAATTCATTCCCCTAACTGGACTGCCTTGTCTGGCCTCAGTGGGAAGAGGATGTATCTAACATTGCAGAGATGTATTGTGCCAAGGGTAGGGAGATAACCGGGGGTGGGGGGGCGATGGGAGTGCTCTCAGAGGAGAAGGGGAGAGGGGAGAAGGAAGAGACTGTGTGATGGGGAACTGGAAAGGAAGTGGCAACACTCAGGGTGTAATTTAATTAATTAATGGAAGAAAAAACAATATAAAAGGAATTTTTATAAACTGTAAAGTTTTCCTTATGTTTTTTTAGAACCTATTCTTGAGTATTTAATAGAATTTACCAAATATCCAGAAGAGATAGCATGTTGAAAGTTGACAAAGAACTTGAAAAGAATAGAAAATAAAATCCCTTTATTTACACAAATTAAAAAACAAGCCTTATTCAGTCATGTAGGCTGCTCAGACAAAGCCGACATTTTGGCAAACTAGAACTGGAAAGAGTGGAGATTTCTGTTGGTAGCAGAACAATAAGGGTTATCAAGATATGCTCAATGATGCAGAAGACTGTGTCGTCAGAGTATGACTGAGGAAAATGTTTAGCAGAGTTTTTGTCTCTCACCACACAATTTTAAAATTACAACATAGAGTGGGGTTTTCTGTGACTTGGAATTTCCAAATATAATGGTTGTACTGAAAATCCCATCCTGTCATGTAGTTTCATGAATATTAAAGACATCATCCTTCTTGTAGAGATCTAGTGACTGAGATATGTCTGGAGAAATTTGCTGGCATTTGCACAGGAGAAATTACACAAGTTGTATTCGGAGGGAAGCATTTTAAAAAAAATACTGTGACCCTTGTGCCTGTTCTTGTGTTTTTGTCTCATCATACTTCTAAGAACATAATAGTCAGCCTCAGGCAGGTGAGCTCACCAGGTTTTTCCACTATCTAGATCAGTCAACAGATCCCAAGCTGAGCTAGACCATGGAAGTAATAAAGCATATCAACTGTATTGAAATCATGTGTTTCAGTTTGTTGTGATTTTCATAAGGATTTCGAGATACTACTTTATATCTTAAGAATCTTGAAGGAGGATCTAGAGAAATGGCTCACCTTGTAAGAGCATTTACTGCTCATACCAGAAACCCTTGCTTTTTATAGCCCACATGTGGCTTACAAACCCTTCTTACTTTAGTTCTAAGGACTTCAATTAACTTTTCTGTCTTATGGCTTTCATCAGCATGTGATACACAGAACATTATGTACAGACGTACACATAAAAATAACACATAGAAAGGTAGATGATAGATAGATGCATGCATGTATGCATGGATACATAATACATACATACATACATACATACATACATACATACATAGACAGACAGATAGAAACACAGACACGGGATGGATAGAGCAATGGAAGGCAAGAATGGGAAGAAAGACATTGGCTTATGTGTATAACAGTCACAGCCAAATCCTATAAAAAAGTTCCATTTCGTTCCACATCGACCACAGCTGTTTGAAATCAGGACCTTAAAAAGATTTTAACTGGTATTGTTGTGTCTTCTGTCTTGGGGCTCAGTGTAAGTAGATGAATAACCCAAGCATATCAACATGGCTTTTTCTGTTCTACAAAGCTGTGATCTAAGCCCAGGGGCATATCCGCATAATGGAACTCCTAAAGCCTTGTTGGAAATACTTGGAGTTAGAAAGAAAACAGAGATGTAAGTTGTTCTAACTTTTCATTGTGAGCTCTCAGCCACTGTGGTTGCTAAGTGATCTGGAGACATTTGCTGTTGTTATTCTAGCCTTCAAATAGCATAGTTTATTTTGTTTTGTCCTTGTTTTGTTAGTTTTGTGGTTTTTTTTTCTCTAGCTTAGAATTTGAGGGGATAAAAGACCAGTTTCACGATGAAATTTTGTGTATACTCATAATTCTATTTGAGACTTCAGAATGTTCATGAACTCTTTTGATTTAACACTCACCCATGCATCTTTTTCAAAGAAGTTCTGCTAGTTGTAGACAGCTCTGCTCAAATAGTCTTCTCTGGACTTCATGCTTTGGAGAAGGCCAAAGCATGTGAATCCCATTGTATAGTAACAGTTTATGTCACTGCTTCTGCTTCCTGCTCTAGTCATACCTGGAGAATGCTTACAGATTCTGAGATTCAGTATAGAACTCCCTGATTTTACTGATTGTCAACCATCTCCTTAACACCATGCCAGGATAAAGTGAGCCATGGTCTTGCTATAGAATGCATGAACATACTACAGCCTGTTTCTTACATGTTCTGCATTGTCCTTTGTCTGGCTGTTAACTGTAGACCAGTAAAAGGTGTATCAGGATGTTAATATTGATAAACATAAATCTAACACTTGGAAATCTCCATTATTGTCTACACTAGATTTTCTCCTCTTCCCTCCATCCTGCTTCTTTTTGTCACATTAACTTGACATCTAAATATTAGTGTGGCTGTGTAAACCTGTGCATACTAAAAAATATACTTCATCTTTATTTTTGTTTACATTGGTTTGCTGCAGGTTTCTTGCATGAGGTCCTTAAGAATAAAGGTATGAAGCTGAGCCTGAGTAGCCAATGACTTAAAATGTGTCAATTACGATGTAGATAATGAAGCTATTTGGTTAAAGAATTAAATTCAGAGGAATAAACATTACAGATGTTAGTATACTAAATGATATCCTATTTTGAAATCATATTTTTTAATACTAAATAGCATCCAATAGTATGAAAAGTTAAGATTTATATAACAGGTCTGTCTTTTTAAATAACAACACAGGATGTGCCAGTGTGTAATAGTACATGTGAAGCCACGGATTGAACATTTCTATCGTTGGTTTGTAAAAAGACCAAATATTTCTTAACTTGTGTGCTGCAAGTAATTTCTTTTTTTTTTTATTGATTTAAGTTTTATTACATTATGATGAAAAAAGATGCATGATTTCAATTTATCTGAATTTGTTAACATTTAAAAACATATTTTAAGTAAATAGAATTAAGTCACATTCTTGTTTTCCTTTGGTACTTTAACTCTTCCCAGAGACCCCCCTTCAATACCTACAATACTTTTTTGTCATATTCTTTAAAATTTTTGAAATATTATAACAATAAAAATGAGTATTATAAAAGTTGTTTGATATAAAACAATAATCAATTTAACAGTGTTATGTAGATGCTTGTCTACAGCAATAATGAAAATACATACGTTTTTCTCAGTATAAATTTTAAATAACTCTAAACATATTAACTGTATATTTTAAAATAATACATCACTACTAGTATTTTCTTAAATGAACATAAATATATAATGTCTGTCTGTCTGTTTGTTTGTTTTAAATTTAGTAGAGCTTAAAATCTTGGCTCTTATTGTGGTACAATCCCAAAATAAGAACAATTTTTAGACATTGGAGTTTATTGTACTAAGGCTGTACTTCAATGACCCTCACATCACCAAAGGATTTTACCTCTGTCGTAGCTAAGCTGAGAGTTGATAGTTCTGCTGTGACAAGGAATGAATTTTAGGCACTATTTTTGGATACAGACTTCCTGCTGTGGTTAAAGCTAATTGACTTGAGTGAATGTCTTTATTCTCAGCCCACAGAAAACAGGTTACATTCATGTAAGAAATGGTGTGTGTATTAAGATGGTCTATCCATGAAGTCATTCACCAATTGTTTCAATGAACAATGGTTCGGCTTGGAGGGTGGCAAAGGCATTAGGTCAGGGTAAGAATCTGGTTCATTGGCTGTGATAATTTGGAAAAGCATTCATCTCACAGAAAGAGTAACTTGTAAAGTACTCTTCTTCAAACTTGATACAATAGTTGCAAATGTCAAGCAAAGCATTTGGTCTCACTCTTTGTTGTTCTCTTACAAGCCACCTCCCAAGTTAAAAGTCTATGTTTCTTTTGGCTGTATAAATACATTTGAAATATGTAAGCTGTTCTGAAAACCATAGTATAGTGTAAAAACATCAAATAAGCAATCCTAATAATAGAGCAGCTGAGATAGGAGGAGTATGGTTTCAAGACTGTTATGTGGTATGGTACCCAGAAAGACAGTGTCAGGTACAAACAAACAGAAAGTGTATATGAATTGTACAATATTCGACCTATTTCTCCAATTATCAAATTTGAGAGGTCACCAGATGATAGACAACAAATTTTTAATTACTCATACTTTTGAATTTGAATAGATTAAGATAATTTGGTAATAATAATTTTCATATTAAGAGATATTAAGAAAAATTAATTGTTACTTTCTATTATTTTTGTTGTTAGAGGTGGAATTATGTTTGTGTGGCTTTGTTGAAAAGTTAACTTCTCACTTCTTCTAGAGAGTAGTTTTGCTCCTAATGTTGATGTTTTCCCTCTATTATCTTTTGTAGGGCTGGATTTGTGGAAATATATTGTGTAAATTTGGTTTTGTCATAGAATATCTTGGTTTCTCCATCTATGGTAATTGAGAGTTTTGCTTGGTATAGTAGCCTGGGCTGGCATTTGTGTTCTTGTAGAGTCTGTATGACATCTGACCAGGATCTTCTAGCTTTCATAGTCTCTGGTGAGAAGTCTGGTGTAATTCTGATAGGCCTGCCTTTATATGTTACTTGACGTTTTTCCTTTACTGTTTTTAAAATTCTTTCTTTGTTTAGTGCATTTGATGTTTTGATTATTATGTAATGGGAGGAATTTCTTTTCTGGTCCAGTCTATTTGGAGTTCTGTAGGCTTCTTGTATGTTCATGGGCATCTCTTTCTTAAGGTTAGGGAAGTTGTCTTCTATAATTTTGTTGAAGATATTTCTTGGCCCTTTACATTGGGAGTCTTCACTCTCTTCTATACCTATTATCCTTAGGTTTGGTCTTCTCATTGTGTCCTGGATTTCCTGTATGTTTTCATTAGGAGCTTTTAGCTTTTTGCATTTTCTTTGTCTGTTGTATCAATGTTTTCTCTGGTATCTTCTGCCTTGAGATCCTCTCTTCTATCTCTTGAATTCTGTTGGTGATGCTTGCATCTGTGACTCCTGATTTCTTTCCTAGGATTTCTATCTCCAGAGTTGTCTCTCTTTCTATTTCCTTATTGTTTCTGAAAGGAAAAATTAAAGCTTTGGACCTGTGCTGACTAGGAAGAAAAGTTATGGGCCTAAGAATCCATCACAAGCTGGCCCACATAGGCCTGGGAATGAGCAAGCAGTCTGTTAGACATCCTGAGAACTAGCAGGTCAAAAAGACATAAACTACATGTCTGAGCAGATATGGTTTAAGGTCAGATGGTCTGTTGACTCAGATTAACACCAACCTTAGGTATTTTCCACTCTGTTCTGCACGTAATATAATTAATATTTGAACTAGCCAATCATGTATAGCCACACTGATTCCTTTGTTCTCCTAGACCCATTTTCCTATATAAACCCCTAACTTTCAAGCCTTGTGGTCAGCTCCACTATCTCCTGCATGAGATAGGTGTGGTGCCAGCCCCGAATGCCCCGCAATAAAACTACCTCTTGTAATTACATCAAGACGGTCTCTCGTGATTCCTTGAGTGCATGTCCTCCCGAGATTTGAGTGGGGGTCTCCCCACAGGGGTCTTTCAGTTTCTATTTCAATTTTTAGATTCTGGATAGTTTTATTCATTTCCTTCAACTATTTGATTGTGTTTTCCTGTTGTTTTTTAAGGGATTTTTGTGTTTCCTCTTTAAGGGTTTCTAACTGTTTACCTTTGTTCTCCTGCATTACTTGAGGGAGTTATTTATGTCTTTCTTTTTTTATTAGATATTTTCTTTATTTACATGTCATATGATATCTCCTTTCCCAGTTTTCCCTCCACAAAAAAAGAAAAAAAATAAAACAAAACAAACAAACAAAAACCTGTTTTCCCTCCTCCCTCCCCCTGCTCACCAACCCACCCTCTCCCTACTCCTGACCCTGTCATTCCCCTACACTGAGGCATAGAACCTTCACAGGGTCAAAGACCTCTCCTCCAATTGATGACCAACTTGGCTATCCTCTACTACATATGCTGCTGGAGCTATAAGTCCAACCATGTGTATTCTTTGTTTGGTGGTATAGTCCTTGGGAGCTCTGAGGGTATTAGTTAGTTCATATTGTTGTTCATTGTAAGGGGCTGTAAACCCTTCAGCTGCTTGGATACTTTCTCCAGCTCCTTCATTGGGGACCTTGTACTCAGTCCAATGGATGACTGTGAGCCTCTACTTCTGTATTAGTTGGGTACTGTCAGAGCCTCTCAGAAGACAGCTATATCAGGCTTCTGTCAGCCAGTACTTGCTGGCATCCACAATAGTGTCTGCATTTGATGATTGAATATGGGAAGGATTCCCAAGTAGAGCAGTCTCTGGATTGTCCTTCGTTCAGTCTTTGCTCCATAGTTAGTCTCTGCAACTCCTTCAATAAGTATTTTGTTTCCCCTTTTAAGAAGGAATGAGGTACCCATACTTTAGTCTTCCTTCTTCTTGAGTTTCTTGTGGTTTGTGGATTGTACTATGTGTATTCTGATCTTCTGGGATAATATCCACTTATCAGAGAGTGCATATCATGTGTGTTCTTTTGTGATTGGGTTACCTCACTCAGGATGATATTCTCCAGATCCATCCATTTCCCTAAGAATTTCATAAATTCATTGTTTTTAATAGCTGAGTAACACTCCATTGTGTGAATGCACCACATTTTCTGTATCCATTCCTCTGTTGAGGGACATCTGGGTTGTTTCCAGTTTCTGGCTATTATAAATAAGGCTGCTATGAACATAGTGGGGCATGTGTCCTTATTACATGTTGGAACATCTTCTGGGTATATTCCCAGGAGTGGGATAGCTGGGTCCTCTGGTAGTACTATGTCCAGTTTCCATAGGAACTGCCAAACTGATTTCCAGAGTGGTTGTACCAGCTTGTAATCCCACCAGCAGTGAAGGCATGTTCCTCTTTCTCTACAACCTCTCCAGCATCTACTGTCACTGAGTTTTTTTATCCTAGCTATTCTGACTGGTATGAGGTAGAATCTCAGGGTTGTTTTGATTTGCATTTCCCTGATGAGTAAGGATGTCGAACATTTGTTTAGGTGTTTCTTAGCCATTCGGTATTCCTCAGTTGAGAATTCTTTGTTTAGCTCTTTACCCCATTTTTAATAGTGTTATTTGGTTCTTTGGAGTCTAACTTCTTGAGTTCTTTGTATATATTTGGATATTAGCCCTCCATCAGATATAGGACTGGTCAAGATTTTTTCCCAATTTGTTGGTAGCCATTTTGTCCTATGACAGTGTCTTTTGCCTTACTGAAGCTTTGTAATTTTATGAGGTCCTTCCTGTGATCCTGGTTATGACAGAACTCCTCAGAGTCAAGCTGTCTCTGTGATCCTGTGATTCTGGGATCCTGTGATCCTGGGCTTGTTAGAGCTCCTGGGAGTGGAGCTTCCTCTGGGTGTTGTGGGACTGGCTGCATAATTTGGGTCCAAGGTCTGCTCAGGGTACTAGCCCAGTCAGACAGGAAGCAAACTGAGCCACTGGGCTGGTGGAGTTCCACTGCAAGTAATTTCTTAAACGTGGTAGAATATGCTTTTGATTTACAATTCTATAGAAATATAAAAGGTCTTAATGAAAATAGTCTATTTCTTCTAAAGCAAAATTTACTTAACCTTATTCAACCATTACCTACTGATTCTCAGGTTCCAACCAGATTCCATATAACTACATGCAAGAACTTAAGTTTTCAATTGAGCTTAAGTTGTTAAGACTTTAAAAAAAATCTGATCATGCTGAGTAGAACAGTTGTTTCCTATGAAAAGAACAAGAAGGAAATATGCTCAATCTAGCTGGAGAAGAGAGTAAAGCAAAAGCAAGAAGGGGTTTGCATGTTTCTCCAAAGTAATAAGGATAAAAATGAAACTTTAAATATGTAGTATATCATTAATTTTAACTTTGTGACTTTAGAACAATTGCATTGGCTACTGGCTGCAAAATCATTTGTACATAAAAGTGGGAAGATGAAAAAGAATATAAGAACAAATGTCTAAGATAACCTAAAGATTTCCATGTTGTAAAGAGTTGCTCATGATGTATAGTTACAAATATTAATCCTTTTAACCAGTTACCTAAGCAACATATGAGTTAAACAGATTAAGTTCTTTTCCTGGAAAAACAATTATATTTACAAGAATAATGGAGAAACACTTTTATAAATTAAAGCCATATTTTATTTAGCTTTTAACCACTAAATTATAATCATTATAAATGGTAGTTGAATTATAATTTCAATAAGATATGACAAATCAAGCAAAAAGTAATTTCTACTAAAATTCTAAATTTATAATACACTTTAGTAAATTCCAAAATGCAAACTGCTTTCCATAGTTCATGTTGCATAGAGGAAAAGAGTTGTGGTTTATGATCCCATGCTTGTCAGTAATACCTAAAATTAATGTGAAGAAATACAGAAACCAAAGGAAGACACTTATGGTGTTTATCACTCACATTTTTCTCTCATATCTATATCTATAAATATAGTTGGTGATATAATTTTAAAATTATATATAATAGTTATAAAGTATAGTATATATTAGGGTACACATAAGGATGAACAAATAGATACAAACAAATAGATAAAAACAAATAATTTCCTGTATTATAATTCTGGTGATAAAACTCAGTGGAAATGCATATGTCTATCATGTACAAAGCCCTGGGTTCAAGTCCAGGGAGAAAACAAAAATTCTTTATAAAATTATCCTTCCTTACTATCATCGTATAATACATGTGAAGGAAAAAAATGATAGATTTAATGACTCAGGTTCTACGACCAACCAAGATTGATAGATGGGACCTCATAAAACTGAAAAGCTTCTGTAAGGCAAAGGACATAGTCAATACAACAAGTCGGCAACCTACAAACTGGGAAAAATCTTCATTAACCCCATATCTGATAGAAGGATAATATCCAAAATATGTAAAGAACTCAAGAAGCTAACCTCCAAACATCCAAACAATCCAATCAAAAATTGGGGTATAGAACCACACAGAATTCACAACAGAGCAATCTCAAATTTCTGAGAAGCACTGAAAGAAATGTTCAAAGTACTTAGTGATCAGAGAAATGCAAATCAAATCAACCCTGAGATTCTACCTTATACCAGTCATATTGGCTAAGATCAAAAGCTCAGGTAACAGCACATGTTGGGAAGAATGTGGAGAAAGAGGAACACTCCTCCATTACTGGTGGGATTGCAAACTGGTACAAACACTCTGGAAACCAATCTGAAAGTTCCTCAGAAATTTGGAAATAGGTCTACCTGAAGACCCAACTATACTACTCTTGGACATATACCCAAAAGATACCACACTATACCACAGGGTCACATGCTCTATTATGTTCATATCTGTCTGATTTGTGATAGCCAGCACCTAGAATCAACCCAGATGTCCCACACGAGAAGAATGGATACAGAAAATGTGGTTCATTTACACAATGGAATGCTATTCAGCTATTAAGAATGAGGACATCATGAATTTTGCAGACAAATTGTTGGAACTAGAAAATATCATCCTGAGTGAGGTAACTCAGACCCAAAAGGACATGCATGGTATGTATTCACTAATAAGTGAATATTAGGTAAAAAATACAACCACACCCAAGATATAGTCCACAGAATTTAAGAAGGTTAACAAGCTGAAGAGCCTGAGTGAACATCCCTAATCCCACTTGGGAGGGAGAAGAAAGCAACCACCAATCCAGGGTCTGGGGGAGGGCAGAGTAGGGAAGGGATTTATGTGAGAAGGTGGGGAGGGCAGGTATGAAGCCCTGAGGGCCAACATAATGAATGGAAACAGGCAACCTCTGGAAGTAGGACGTGGGGGGCCCTCTAGAATGTACCAGTCACCTGGGAGATGAGAGACTCTCAGGACTCAAAGCGAGTGACTTTAAATGAAATACCCAACAGTGGAAAGAGGAAACTTGTAGAGTCCATCTCCAGCAGAAAGACAGGGCATCAAATTAATGAGGGGGTTGCCATCTCACAGTCACCCATAATTGTTCTATCTGAAAGAATTGCAGGAATGGAAATAGGGAGGAGCCTGAGGAAAAGAAGGTCCAGCAACAGACCCAAATTGGGATTCAGCTCAAGGGGAAGCTCCAAGGCCTGACATTACTGATGCCATGTGTGTTTACAGTCAGGAGCCTAGGTTGGCTGTCCTCCTAGAGGCCCAACAAGCATCTGATTGAGACAGATGCAAATACTTATACTCAACCAATGCGCAGAAAGCATGGATCCATGTGGCTGAATGAGGGAAAGGCTGGAAGAAGTTCTGGAGAAGGGTGACCCTATAGGAATATCAGCAGTCCCAACTAACCTGGACCCCCGAGATCTCTCTCAGACACTGAACCACCAACCAGGCAGAATACACTAGGTGTTATGAGGGCCCCAACAAATATACAACCGAGAACTGCCTAGATTGGTTTCAGTGAGAGAAATGCACCTAACCCTTGAGAGACTTGAAGATCCAGGGAGTGTTGGCCTGGTGGGGTTGGGGACAGTCTCTTGGAGGCAGGAGGGAGGAGAAATGGGATAAGGAACTGTGGGAGGGTGGACCGGGAGCAGGATAAAGATTAGGGTATAAAAAATGGCTAAATATAATTAAAAAACAGTTTCAATATTTATTACTGGCAAACCCATTAATTTGGTCAGAAATCTTTCTACTGCCAGCCAAAAAAAATGTGTTGTCTTTTAGCCACATTTCATATATTTGAGTCTGTGGTACACTTTGTGGCCTCCAGCCTCTCAAACATCCTTGTACAACCTGAACATTTTAAAGTGTGGCATTAGGAAAAAAATATATTTTACATAAACAAGTTAAGCTGAAAATATCTTCCATAACCAGTGGCAGAAATATGCACTCTTTAGATTTATAATGACAAAATCTCACAATGTAATGTCTATAGAGTGTATCATATTGATTGGTCTAAACAGCTGTCATGGTTTTGAGCATGTGGTAATGAATCAATACATACATGTACTTCTATGGGTAGTTTCAGAAGGATACTAAATTAATCACAACAATAGTAGTTATTGCTTTTAGTAATTCTAATATTTAGACTATGTGCTCTTACTTGCAACTAAGGAAAGAGATACATAGTTTACTAAAATTTTAATCAATACTCTAGTTATGACTTTCTTGAAAGTGTAGTATTGAAACAAACCAATGATTTTCTGTTGTCTGTGCTCTTCTATCCCAGATGACAAACTATCATAAAATATTTCACAAAACTTGAATTCCCCTTTTCGTTCGATATGTAATTTGATAATTGTGGTGGACTTGATAGTGGTGCATGAAACCATAGAAATGAATAAAAATACATGCTTCCTACTCTTCTCATAACTACTGACATTCCTAATATAATCAAGAACCAAAATATATAATAAACTGTTGGGTTATGTTCTTCCTTTTAATGACCATATGCTACCACTCATTACAAAAATATCCTTAGCATTTTAGTAAAACCTTATTAAAGCTATTTTATTATTATTATTATTGTTATTGTTATTATTACTATTATTATTATATTTCTGCTGAAAGAAGGGAAATCACATTCTGGAAAGAAAAGTCTGTCTATGTAAGGACATGGAAGACATATATTTATACCAATAATCATAATTTTAAGTGTTTTCTAGCTGCAAAATATTCATATTAATAATTAAATAATAATTAACAAGAAGGGCTAAATTGACACTGTAAAATGAAAATGTATTTTCCTTAGAAATTAGTTTTTTAAACTTAAATGTGAGTTGTAATGAACATAATAAAATATTGACAACAAATACTTCATAAGCATTCATCCGAGCGACACAAAATAAATTGTGAAAATTAAGGATAACAAATTGTGAAAATTAAGGATAACCACAAAGTTATTGGTAGTGATGGGAAGAGAGCTATTGGATAAATAAGCACAATCTCTGGAGATTTAACAGACATTTTAAGGACAGAAATATCAAAAGAAAGGAGCAATGATCATAATCATACAACACAAATCAAATAAGCTTATACTTCTGGTAATTGGCTTTTTCAGAATTTTCTCTATGCATATGTATTTTTCACACAAAAATGGGGTTATATTATGCCCATCTTTTGATAGAATTGGTTTGCATCAATTAGCAGTATCATGGGGGAAAGTGCTCTATAACTGCAAATGTAGTCAGTATAAACATTTCGAAAGCAATTTATTCTTCTACCACAGGAAAGTTCATATTCTTTGAAACAAATTAAAACTTACCATTTCAAGGGAATATTTTATGCTTAGGATACACAATGTATTGCCAAGCTGTGTTGTAGTATTCAGAGTGACTGATGCATCTCTCAATTATTGTGTAGAAACTGTTTACTTACATTGTCTTGAGGTTTCTTTCACATTTTTAGTCTGGTTTTATCTAGGTTGGTGTGTCAGCATGTCCTCTAATGTGCTATTTGATGCCCCCTGCACTTCATTATTTCACACACACAATTAATTTCAACTATATGTTGAATTATGAATTTTGTATATTATCAGCTTAAATTTCTCTAGTTAATCTCTAGCTTAATATTAAGTAAAATTAATCAATTACATCAAAATAACTTCTCCATAAATATATACTTTATTCAAATTTTAAATGATGTGTTTGTGCTACCATCATTACATATTGAGTACCATAGAAATCTATTAAACTATTTTACATAGTGGTTAAATGTCTGTTTTATGCTGTATTTTCTAGATACAAAAGACAAATATGAATTTACCAACAAAAAGGGTCTGGACAAGTTCAAACTAGACATGGTCAAAGTACTGACAGGCAAAGGTAGACACTAGATCCACCTTAACTAAGAATCAATATGCAATTGACTTCTGCTTGTAAAGGAAACAGTTTTCCTCAGTGAAGTCTCACTGGGTACATTAACCATACTGAAGAATAGGCTTCAATTACAGCAGTAGATAGCCCATAGAAAATGAACTTAATGGTACTTTTTTGTCTCCTACTCCTTTGCTTTGGCATTTTTTTCTTTTGTATGTGTGTGTGTGTGGGGGGTACATGTGTGCATATATGTGTGTTTCTTGTGTTTATTCTATGCTATTTCTAAAATTCAGTTACTTTTGTTTTGTTTTGTTTTCTTGCTTTTTAACAAGAAAAAGAAAAAGAGGGAGGGTGTTGAGTTTGGTGGGTGAGAACATGGGGAGGATTGTGGAGAAGTTAAGAGAAAAAAAAAACTGATCTGAACATAGTATGTAAAATTCCCCTTCACATAACTTATACTTAATATAATATCATTTTTCAATTCAGGCTTCACTTCCCTGCCCTTAGTGATGTGATTACACCTGTGGATCCTGGGTGGAGAAGAAAGGCATGACAGCCAGGAGCTAAATGACCTCAGGAGGCAGTGAGCAAGAGTCATGGGAACAGGAGGCAGCTCATTTTAATGGGGAGAATGAAGGCTACTTAAACCTCTTGGGAAGGGGGCAAGTGCCCAGGTCAGGGTGCAGGAAATTTCTCATTTACACAAGAAGAAATTCCTTGTACTGCTCAAGATGAGCTTATAAGGAGAAAGGAAGTTTAACCTGGCTACTGAGCTATGTGACTTCCTCTGATGGTCAAAGATGGAGGGTGCATGGCTATGTGATCTGGAACTCTCAGGGTCGAGATTTCCTGGGTTTTGATAAGACTGGACCCCACTCTTGCTCCAAGTCTGTTCCCTATTGTCAAATGCTCCTTATCCCTTTTCTTACATACAATTTGTAGATTAACTTTAAAATTACTTCATTGAGTATGCTGAAAACCTCTTTGAAATTTCAGTGGGTTTAAATTTCATTCATATAATGTAAAAATACTACTTTAAAATGAGTATTTTATATATTCATACATATTCTAGAAGCATAAATTGGATTGAAAATAAACAAAAATAAGCAAACAGGCAAATTTATGCAGGCTGGTGGAGAGGTGGCTGTCATGCTAACAGCCCACATTGCAGAGGTGCTGAATTTGGATCTCAAGATCTTTGTCAGATAAAACCTAAAAGCTTATAACTCCTAGTTCAGGAGGAACCAACTCCTCTCGTTTCTACTAGTAGGTGCACACATATGTTACACACACACACACACACACACACACACAAACACACACATAATTAAAAAATAAATCTTAAGAATAAATAGGATTCATAAGTATGTTAGGGCTGAATCTTGGAGAATTTTGGAGCAGAAGGACTCCTAGGTTGTAATATCACTAGAATCTAGTTTTCTTTACATGTTCTCCAAATACCTCATTAGACTTGATTCTAAAGACTTTAGTAAAGTTTATTTGATTGAGCTATTAATCATTCTTATATTCTACCTGGGAATTCATTATATATTTTTAAATTTAAAAATACTCTTGCTTAATTTATTTTATTATTTTTGTTTTTTTTAATTTCCACTTATAAAGCTTTACTTTAGAAAACTAAATAGTAACATGTGCGTGATAATAGTTTTTTCTTTTAAAATGTTTCACATTCATAAAATTAAGTTTTTCTGGAGAGTTAAATGGCTGGACCTTTTTCTCTCTTTTATTAAGCATAGATTATTTTCTCATACAATATAATTTAAATAGAGTTCCCTTTATTTTTACTCCTTCCAATTCCTCCCCACTTCCTCCTCAATTTAGATCTATACCCTTTTTGTCTCCCATTAGAAAAGAACAATAACAGGCTTCTAGGAGACTTTTTTTAAAAGTAAAATAAAATACAATTACATAAAAACTATCATATCAATGTTGAACAAGACAAACTAACAGAAAAATAAGAGCACTCCAAAGGAAGGCACAAGAATGAGACACTCATTCATTTAGATATTCAGGAATTCTATAAAAGTACTAAAGTGAAAGCTTTAGTATATATGCAGAGGACCTATGGCTACCTTTATAGGCACTGTGCATGGTGCTTCCGTCTTTTTTAGTTCATGTTTGCTGTCCTCAATTGTTTTAGAAGGCCTTGTGCTGTATTTCTCTTTGGCTCTTACACACCTCTGTCTCCTTTCCAGCAAGGTTGCCTGACCTATGAGGGGAGGGATTTGTTGGACATTTGGTATTACTCTAGCTCTCTGGACTATTTAGATTCTGATTCTTGATCACCCAAGCAGTGAAAGCTGAGTTGCATCTCCCGTAATGGGCCATAAACAAAATCAGACATCAGTTGGTCATTGAGTCAAGATTTGTGTCACTATGGACCTAGCATATTTTGCAGGCAGGACAGATTGTAGATTAAAGGTTTCCCGGTTCTTGGTGGATTTTTTTTTTGTTTTATTTTTTTTAATCTTTTGGTAGCCTGCATAGTACTTTTCTGTGACCTAGACACTAGAACCTGAGAGTGAAGGTGTTACGTAGGCACAAGCTTGCTCTCTGCATGTTCAGTGAGTTGACCTTGTGTAAGTTTTACTTTTTGCACACAATCACAGATGCTGTGTGTTTATATATTCATGTCCAGAGATCAGCATTCCAGAGCCCTCTTCGTATTCTCAAGTTTTTACATTCTTTCTGCTCTCTCTTGTTCCATAAACTCTCAAGTGGGTGTGTGATAAAGATGTCCCATCTATGCCTGAGGACTCAAAGCCAATTATTTTCAGCATTTTGAATAATTGTGAGTCTCTGCGCTAAACATTGTCTTCTGCAGTTTGAAGCTTCTCTGACCAATGTGGAGACCACATATAAAATGACACAGGTATAATCATAGTTGAGAAACTAAAGAATATGGATGGCTGCTGAAAAATGGAGTCTCACTTTCCTTTGGGAAAGTCAACAGTAGTAAAGTACCCATGTCTCAGTGGATATGTTCATGCCCATGAAAGATATAGATAGTGCTAATGGGACTCAGTGCATTATGTAAATAGAGGAAGAAATCAACTTGAAGTTGACAAGCAGGAGTTTCTGGTGAGGAGCCTAGCAGAAATTGGAAAAGACTGGTGTGAATTTCAAAAAAAAAAAATCAAAAAACAAAAAACAAAACAAAAAAAACAAAACAAAAAAACAACAACAATAAAAAAACCAGATTGTATACATGCGTGAATTTTTCATAAAGAATGAAAAAGGATACAAATAAAATGAGAGGTTAGATTAAAATAATGCTACTAGCATTTTAACTTTAACGAATCTGTAAATTTCAGCTCGCATAAAAAATAATGGGCTTCATTATGCCATTTCATATTTATCCTCATTGCTCTTTTTAGCTCTCTCTTTTTAAGCCTATTCACTATTCTAGATATTGTGCATAAGAGAATGCCCATTTGCCCTTTTCAGTCTAGTTTATTATATGTAAACTGATGATCTGCAGTTGGACCTATTCCTGAAAATGACATAATTTCATTCATGTTAATGAATAAATAAAACATCATTGCATATATTTACAAAAATGCTTTTTATCAATTTACTTATGAATTAAAAATTATGCTGTTACCATATCTGTGCTATTGAAGAGTATTGCAAATGTGTACAAGTCAAATATTTTAGTGGGGATCTAAGATAGTTCACAGACATTTGCATGTGTCTGTGCCCTTGTCTCTCCCTCTCTTTCTGTCTCTCTGTCTCTGTCTCTGTATCTCTTTCTCTTTCTTTCCTTTCTCTCTCTGTACTCTGTCTCTCTCTCTCTCTCTCTCTCTCTGTGTGTGTGTGTGTGTGTGTGTCTTCTCAGAGATATATAGAGAGAATTTTTACATTTATAATTTGATATTTATTAATTATTTTACTTACTTACATCCAAAACATTATTCCCTTTCCATTCCGCCTTGCAGAGTTTTTTCAACCATCTTTCCTCCACTTTACCCTTGAAAGCATGACCCACATACCCTGCCACCATGGGGCATCAAGTCTCTATAGGAATAGGGGACATCCTCTCCCACTTAAATCACACAAGACAGCATGTGCTATATATGTGCCAGGGGCCTTGGACCATCCTGTATGCTTTTGGTTGGGTGCTCAGTCTCTGGGAGCTCCCAGGGGTCCAGGTTACTTGACACTGTTGGTCTTCCTATGGATTTGCCATCCTCTTCACTTTCTTCACTTATTCTCCTAATTCTTCCATAGGGGCCCCCCTCTATCCAATGCTTAGCTGTGGGTGTCTACATCTTTCTCAGTCAACTGCTGGTAGAGGCTCTCAGAGGATGGTCATGCTAGGCTCATGTCTGTAAGTACAATATACCACCAGTTATAGTGTAAGGAACTGGTGCCTGCTTGTGGCATGGATCCCAAGTTAGGCTAGTCACTGGATGGCTAAGAGTAAAAATAGCTAAATCTGGAGGCTTGCTAAAAAGTTCACATTCTTTCTGGTAAGAACACATAGCAATGTTCTGCTTTTAACATACAAACAAAACCACACATTAGAATTTCAACCATTTATTCATTTATGTGTGAGTAAACTAATGATCCTCAAGGTAAAGTTATTAAGAGACTTTCAATAAGATGAAACATCACCAAACCAAAGTAGATGAACATAGATGACTATCTGTGTTATGCATTAAGGCTTATAAGAGCTCATGATCAAAATTATAATTCCTGTTTTCAGATCCAATTTATTATCTGTATTCTATTTTCATTATAAGAATTATTTTGATGATGTACATTCAATTTATATTTCTGTTCTGTGATTGATATTACATATATTTTATAACATTTATGAAAACAATAATTATAGGCAAATTTATCCATGTAAACATATTTCTTTGAAATTCTGTAGAAGAGAAAATCCTGTATTAATCTTGTATAACAAGAATCCCTCATGTACATTTCTATTAATAAGGGATATTACAGACTGAATGAAAAGCTTACAAAATTGTTGGAGAGGCATGGTAATTCAATTTGTATGCAGGAAACCAGAAAGCTACTACTGACAGTGAGAGTTTAGGAAACTCCATGAAACATCTGTTTTAGTCACAGCTGTAGCATAGTCCTGAAGTTCACAGATGATGGAGGAACACAGGGTGAGGCCATCTTGCAAATACAAAATATTTGTCAAAACCCATGTCTCTGCTGTCATCATTGCTATGGGAAGAATTATATCTTATTTGTGCTTTCCCTATTCACAGGAGCTCATTTTGTCAAAATTAAAATCACATCTATCAGCCAAAAAATAACTACAGGGTATAGTTAAGCTCAGATCACAAGTCAATGCTGTCCATGAAATGTCATCCCCCATAACAGCAGTCAGAAGCTGCTGATTTGGATGAATGTTGTGGACTTAGCATTAGGGCCATTGGCAACACTGCAAAGTGCAATTTTAAGGTAAAAGAGAAAGAAAAAACAACAACCTTCAGTGGTGAACTGATGATGTCAGAAGACCCAAATGACAGTGAATCACAGTTTAGAGACCTTGATCTAAAACATTTAGGACAACAAAGAACAGATAAAATTGAGTAGTTTGCTTTTTTTTTTCAATCTCATAGTTGTTTCTTCCAATCTCATTCCCTGTTCACCACCTTTCTTTTGCTTTCCCTACAAAGAAAACATGGACATGCAAACATATTTATTATGTAAAATAAATAATATTTTCTAAAAGGAGGGAAGCTCAAAGTACTCTAGAACAGAGAGATAACTGGTCTCAGAGGAATTGAGAAGCTGAAAAATCACAGTGATCTTGTTCAAAGATTGTAGGCTTAGACCTTTGAAAATCTACTTTAATAAGGGTACTTAAATGTTTCAACCTCCGTTCTAGCCCACTTATCAAAGGTAGATGAGAAGAATGGATATTAGGAAATGGGGGATGTAGACCTGTCTGGAAGTAGTTCTTTCAGACGATTCCAAAGAGGAATTGGTCACATGGGCTTAATCCAGAAGAATAGACAGGGCTCAGAAGAATGAGCATGAATCTGCAGAAGCAGCAAGAAACAACCAAAATATCACAAGGACACAAAGTTCATTTCTCTCTACAAAGTCACAAGAAGCAATATCAGTGAAGATCAACAAAGTGTTGCAAAGGGAACCAATGCAAGAACAACCTCTCACTGTGTTATATTTATGTACTTTCTAAACATCACACCCCAACTCAGGTGTCGGTTCCAGTAAAATATCACATGCCCGTTTGTAAGACAGCTTCCAGAAAACACTACCTGTCTGTTTCAGTAAAACATCTCACATTTTTGCTTTAGGAAAATATCCTCTCAGCTGTCTGCATCAGTAAAACATCCTCTCATAAGACATCTTCCAAAAATCATCGCATAACACAACTTAGTCTCCAAAGAAATAATGAATTTCCACTTCAAAAGATGAAACCATCACTGTATTTCCTCTGAGATTTTCATTTCTGATACAGCATTCTGCACTAAACATTACCTGTTCTACACTAGATTCCATAAAAGGGAAATTATTACCCTTTAGTATATAAAAGTTTTAGATTGATCTTGTGAAAACAACATGTAGAATTCAATTTATTAAATATATATAATATAATATTAATATATATAATATATAATATTATATATATTATTTTGTTCTATTTTATGTTTTCCAGTAGTAATCATTCCAAGATTATGTGTTTATTTATATTATATTTTTCCTTATTTAAAACAAATCTTAATGTTAAATATATTTTGATCATATTTTGCACTCCCTCAAGTACTTGTAGGTTCTGTCCCTTTCCTATCTCACACATCTTTAAGAGCTCTCTCAAAAAGAAAGATAGATAGATAGATAGAAAGAAAGAAAGAAAGAAAGAAAGAAAGAAAGAAAGAAAGAAAAAAGAAAGGAAGGAAGAAAGGAAGAAAGGAAGGAAGAAGGAAGGAAGAAAGAAAGAAGCCCTCATAAATCATCCCAAAATCAAGAAAACAAATAAAGCCACTCCCAAAAGGAAACAAAGCATTCAATTGTAACCAAATAAAATCTCACAGGCAACATGTACACAATTGTGTACATGTGTGCATGCGTGCACGCAAAAACACACACACACACACACACATACACACACACACACACACATACACACACACACACACACACACACACACACACACACACACACAGAGGGAACTATGGAGTCATTATATATTGTTCAAGTAATGCTGAATATAAGGCCAGTTCTGGAATGTTTAAAATTCCTACAGTCATTCTATTGAAGATTTTTCCTCTCATGACAGATATAAGTGACTATATTTACATTCATCCATTCATTAATATTTTTAAATATGACAAAATAAATATAGTAAGATATAACAAAATCTATTGCTTTGGAGTTGCACAAGACAAGCCAACAGAAAGAGAAAACCCAAAGAGAAGGCACAAGAATCAGATTCCCATTTGATCATTCACACTGGAATCCAATAAAAACAATAAGCTAAAAGACATTATATCAACAAAGAGTACCTGATCCAGACTTTTGTAGGTCCTATAAATTCTGCCTCAATCTCTGGGAATTTATGTGTGTCAGTCTTGTTTTTTTAGAGGATCTATGTTTTCTTGGTGTCTTCCTTTACCTCTGATTCTTACATATTTTCTGATTCCTTTTTTTTCCAGGATTCTCTGAGCTTTGAGGGAAAGGATTTAATGGAGACATCCCATTTAGGGCTGAATGTTCGATGTTGGTAGTTTTTGAATATGCTGCAGAAGGAAGTTTCTCTAATGACAGCTGAAAAAGACTCTGATCCATGAGTATAGCAGGATACTATTGGGATTATTTTATCATTATGCTTTTCCTGGTTTTGGACTAGCATTATTTTATTTTTCCCCTAGGACCTTGAACAACCTAGTAGCAGGTTGCTGGTCATGAATTTAGTGAATGGTGTGGGTTCCATCTCATGGAATGAACCTTATATTAGATAAGTTACTGGTTGGCCATTTCCACAACCTTTGTCCCACCATATGCTAACATATCTTTCAGGCAATACTCCATTGCACATAAAAGGGTTTGTGGCTGGCTGGTTGTTTATGTTACTCTTTTAATGGTTTACTGTTAATGTTGGTTTTATTTTTTCAGAGAAAATAGTAAAATGATAGCCATATCCAACCTGTAGGAATACATGGTTTGGACTGATCCCAGAGCATTTCCTTCTCTATTTTAAGCCTAGAAGTTTATGGCCTCTATAAAATACAATTTCCCAAGCTGACTGATTCAATCTGGGTCCTCTAGGCTTCTGACTGAATTGTTCTGCATGACCTCAAAATAACTTTGAGAATATCTTCTAATCTTCTGGTTCTTTCTCATTATCTGCATAGTTCTGTCATCACCTGAGTCTAGTTTATTCTCCTGTAAGTTGTCTGTGTAAAATTAAAAAAAAAAAGTCACATATTCACATAACCCACCACCTGCCATAGCACACACCTTTCTCACACATACTATTCTTAAAGTAGCTTCTCTTTCCTGTGTGTACCCTGGAGAGTTGGGTATGTACTAACTATCTCTGACTTATTTTGTCAAATCTTTCTCTGATTAGTCACTGTGTCTGTCTTTCAATTAGATGTCATTGTTTGGGATTAGAGGTGTATACTAAAGTTGTATTCCAGCCAGAGACATTAAAGCTGTAAATTCCAGCTAAAGGGATAAAAGGTGTGTGGAGTGTGAACTCAAGCCAGATCTTAACTTTGGATGTGATCCCTTGCCAGGACAGCCATGCAGCTGGATAGAAATTCCTCTATAGTGTGCAGAGTTCCTTTCTATGCCAAAGACACTGAAACAAAGGGTCTTAAGCCAAAGACACTGAAACACAGGGGTAAAGGCTCCATGTAGGCACCAGGTAATCTTCTTCATGTTCGATAGAGTTGCTGTCTTCATCAATAAGGACTTGCTTCCAGTTTGTGGAGTTCCACTTACAGTTTTGGCAGCAGCCTGTGCTGTGCCCAACAACTTGAATTGGACTTGATATGTTTTTTATTTTTATTTTTTAATTATTTGTTATCTCATTAATTTGTCTGGAATATGCTCTGCATTTCAGTTTCTATTTTTGAGTCAAGGGGCTAAGGTCATAAAATGGTGATTCATAGAGTCATCAAAAGAGAACCTGGGGAAAAAGATTAAACTGATTACAGTTTCTAAGGAAGTAGCTTATGCAAATAAAAGACTGGGTGTTGTTCTCCGAGAGAGAGAGCTATTTCTAGCAGAATATAGAGCTATCAGCTTATATCCACCACCTACTCCTAGTCATTCTTCTGTCACTTCTACTCATCACTTCCTCAGGATCTTCTCAAGATGAGGCTTGATCTTGTCAATACATATTTTAATTTCTACACTATCAGATTTCCATACTACCTCTCAACTGCACCTTAATTTTGCTTTCCCTCCTTGCATTCTCTCCAATAGACCCCCTCCCTCCTTTCTTTCCCCACTTCATCCTTCCATTTTTCCCATGTTTCCATCTATATCGATATCTATTACTTTTTTCAGAGTTCTTGACAAAAAATTAGTAGTCTATCTTTTGCTTGATTCATATAAAGTTTAGAATTACTCTTTCAAGATGTGTAAATAGTCTTGTTGGAATTTTGATGAGGGTTAAATTGAATCTGTTGCTTTAGAAAGGTTGGCCATCTTTACTATGTTAATCCTGCCAATCTGGAAGTATGAGAGCTTTCCAATTTGTGATATCTTCTTCAGTTTCTTTTTTCAAAGATTTGAAATTTTTTATTATATAAGTATTTCACTAACTTCATTAGCAAGGCATTTATGTGTTTGTGGCTATTTTAAAAGGTGTTTTTTTTTTCTTCTATGGGTGTTTTCTCAATCCATTTATTACTTATATATAGAAGGAATATTTTTTTTTTTTTTGGTGGTGGAGGTGGTGGCTTGGTTGTTAGGTTTTTTAGTTTGTTGTAGTTTTTGTTTTGTTATTTTTTGTTACTCTTGTATCCATCCACTTTGCTGAATGTATTTGTCAGATGTAGGAGTGTGTCATAGATAGGGTTTTCATCACAATGAAGAGATAACACAACCAAGGCAAATGTTATAATTGGACAACATTTAATTAGTGCTAGCTTACAGGTTCAGAGATTCAGTCCATTATCATCATGGCAAGAAGCATGGCAGTATCTAAGCAGATACTGTGTTAGGGAAGGAGCCAATAATTCTACATCTTCTTCCAAAAACAAACAGAAGACTAACTTCTAAGTAGAGAAGAGGAGTATCTCAAAGCCCACCCCACCCCTAGAGTGAAATAATTCCTCCATCAAAGCCACAACTACTCCAACAAGAAGTACTCCACAACTATTCCTAATAGTGTTACTCTGTGGGCCAAACATTTTCAAACCACCACAGAATGCTCTGGTGAAACTTTTATGACCACTAATGTATAGTATCAAATAATTTGAAAAAAGAGAACTTTGACTTCTTCCAAGTTATATCACATTGATCTCCTTCAGTTGCTTTATAGCTCTAGCTAAAACTTCTGATACTGTATTGAATAGATATGGAAAGAGTCTTGTTCATGATTTTATTATAATTTATTTTGTTTATCTACATTTAATTTGACATTGGCTATTGGCTTCTATAAATTGCTTTAATTAAGTTTAGGTATCTATAATTAAGTTTCCGATATCTATAACTCTCCAGGACTTTTATCCTGAAGGAATATATTTTATCAAAGGCCTTTTGCTTATTGCACCAAATGAGATGATCATTTTTTTTTCTTTTAGTTTCTTTAACTGGTGGAGTACATTTGCAGATTTTTGTATACTGAACCATCCTTGCATCTCTGGGATGAGCCTACTTGATTATTGTAGATGATCTTTTTTGATATGTCTTAGATTTAGTTTACAAGTATTTTATGGGGTATTTTTGCTACTAAGTTCATAAGTGTCTGTATTTCTCTTTCTTTCTTTGGTCTTTATGTGGCTTGGGTAACTGTGGCTTCATAAAATGAATTGGGTAATGCTCCATCTGTTTCTAATATGTGGAGTAATTTCAGGAGTATTAGCATTAATCATTAACTCTTCTTTGAATTTTTGGCTGTTGAAAGGTTTTAATGACTGCTTCTCTTTCATGAGATGTTTTATGTCTTTAAATTGTTTATCTGATCTTTTTTTTAATTTTAGTATGTGGTAACTGTCAAAATGTTATTCCTTTTTTAGACTTTTCATTTGGTAAATTATAGATTTTTAAAATATGTACTTGTGATTTTATGGATTTCTTCCATGTAGTTAATATTCAAATTCCTAATTTTCTTTTACATTGAGAATTCCCTCAGTTTGTGTTTTGTTTATTGGTTATATTTGCATTTTCAGCTATTGAACAATGTTATTTGTTTTCTTCAAGTTTTTCTTTGTGTTTTTGTATTTCTTTAAGGGATATATTCATTTCATCTTTAAGGATTTCTATCACATTCATAAAACATATTTTATTGACTCATTCTCTCTCTTTGTCTCTTTCTCTCTCTCTCTCCTCCCCCCTCTCTCCCTCCCTCTCTCTCCCTCTCACTCTCTCTCTCTCTCCTCCCCCCTCTCTCTCCCCCCCCTCTCTCTGTGTGTGTGTGTCTTTCTTTCAGCTATGTTGGGATATCCTGTGTCTTCTGTGGTAGGAGAGTTGGACTCTAATAGAAACGTTTTTCCCTGGCTATTGCTGATTATTTTTACTCTGGCATCTAGGCATCTGTGTTAGGCATGGTTAAATGTCTAGGTACTGATTTCTGGATTCGTTTTGTCTGGGTGTGGGTTTTGTTTTTTGGTTTCTGTTTCTACTCTGAATTCTCAGAGTGCAATGGCTGTGTGTTTCCTGTCTTGTTTAGCTTTTGGGTTTATAGAGAGTGCCTACTGGTATTAGAGGGTGGGTAACTGAGATAAATTGAGGAATGAAAAGTTGGAGGAGAAGGACTTTTTGATCCCTTAGTGATGGGACAAAGAAATGGAGGTAGTAACAGGCTTCCTTCAATGGGGATGTGGATGAGACTAGAAGGATTGGATCTGAGGAGCAGTATGAGAGTTGCACAAGCATGTCTTCAGACTGTTGTACAGGAAAGAGCAGCACTTTGCTTAGCAGGAAGGGAATGCTACACTTGCGGTTTGGAACAAAGCAACAAGTTAGAGAAGAAAGATTAGGAGGAGATGGTAGTGGGATTCACAGAAAATGTGGGCAGGGGTGAAGCAAGGTTACAGCTGATGGTCTGCCACAGTACTAGTGAGGAGACTGAGGGACTGGTCTTGGTGGAACAGAGAGAAAGGGAAGAAAGTCTGTAGGCAGCCTATGTATTTTTTTTCCAGGCATAGCCTGTGGTTTAGCAGAGGGGTACCTCCTCCATTTCAGGCCTGGAATGCAGTGACTGGGAAGGTTAGGAGAAGGTCTGTGGGATCCACAGGAAATAACAATAGTCAGTGAGGGAAGGCTGCAGCTGGTATTTTTTTTTTTTTTTTTTGCAATGCTAATGATGAGACTGGATCTGGAGGAAGAATACAATTTCTTCAGAGGAGAGAGCAGAAGGTCTGTGTGTAGCATACCTGGTTTTCTGACAGGCTGTCTATAGACTTTTTCTACACTACAATGCCAAAAAATCTTTACATAGCCATAATTTCTAAGTAAAGTAATGATTTAGGGCTATAAAAAGTTACTAAAATAGTATCAGGAAAGCATTCCATGAATTGGCTGAATATATAACTACCTTTTGAAATAACTGTACCTTATTTGTATACTAGATTGCAAATCAGTGTCCTCTGTAAGAACAGCAACCTCTTACTTAACCTTAAACACTGAGCAACATCTCTAGCCAATTACTAATTTCATATGAGTAGTATTTTGCTATTTTTAAAATGGTTATGAAATCTGGCACCAGGGTCTTGCATGAATCATGTGCAAAAAAACAAATAAAATAGATAATGTAAAGTTTCAGAAGCTTTGTTTGTTCCATCACTGAGAATCAATTAAATTGTGCTAAGTTAGACACAAATCCCCATAGGAGGAGAGCATAAATGTTTGTTGAAGTTTAACAAACAATGTTACATATGTATTAAAACTTTAATGTACTAATGCTTTGTGACTAACTACAGGTCAGAGGATGACACTTAATAATCTACCAGGGCAGTGGTGGGACATATCTTTAATCCCAGCACTTGGGAGTCAGAGGCAGGTGGATTTCTGGGTTTGCTGCCAGCCTGGTCTACAGAGTGAGTTGCAGGAAAGCCTTGACTACACAGAGAAATCCTGTCTTGAAAAACAAAACAAACAAACAAACAAACAAAAAACAAAAATAATAATCTAGAAAATTGCTTTGATCAGTGAATAAGGTTTTGAGAAATTGTGAGTATATCTGGAAATTAAATAACTAAAAGTTTTACTCATAGTGTAAGTGAATCTTTCCACAGAGTTGGGCCAAACGTGTGTTCTGGGATATGAGACCAAGAAGCAGCTTTATCATGGATTGGTTGTATGTATAACATTTTTGACCCAAGCATAATACCTTATATCTTTGGAATTTAGTTCCCCTCTCTCTAAAAGGTAATTATTTTTAGTTGAACTCACATACAAGTAGGTCATTGTAGATACAGTAAAAGAAATTTGATATAGTTGTCAAGGGTACCCATGAAAAAACAATTAAACTCCAAGGTCATAGTCTAAAAGAAAATGTCTTCTTGGATTACTGGAAGGATAGAGACAGAAATATTGACCTGTGATACCTGGGGACTGGCTTTACTTTCCCTCTTTGGATGATAGTGTGACCTTATAGATATTACATTGGTGTCAGATGAAGGAAATTCTTGTGTTCATAATTCTCCAAGCAAAGTAACATACAGATGAATTTCAGTCTTTCTGACATGAGTTGAAGCAAAGATTACCATATGACAATCTGAAAAAATGTGATTTTATTTTGTCAAAGCCAGATTTTCTTTTAATAGATTTCACACATAGGAGACAGGGCTTTCAAAAAGATTTTGCTTCAATTATGGTTTTTCATATATATTTTCTCATTCTTTATTTTTTGATTGTTAAGCTGAAAAAAAAGAATATATTTTTGTTTATTTTTTGTGAAATTGGTAATCACTTAGAATGATGTACTTAAAATATATAACACTTTTCCAGAGACTATATGACAAGCATCTATTAACTCTAGGTAGTATTGATGTTGGTTGTAGGTGCTGCTGTAGAGAAAGAAGCTCATCAAAATGCTAAGCCTTCATTTTCCAAGTGAGCATAGGGGTACAGCCTCTCAGAGAAGACTGACACCTAGCTATCTCACTCCAGTTATTTTATGCAAACATGTACTAGGTTAATTGGGACTGGGAAAGTTTCCAGCTACCAAAGTTATCTTGCCCTTTGCTGCTCATGAGAGCTGACAACCCACAAAAATCTCAGTCCCCTTTGACCATTGCTAACCATAATCGAATCTAAGAACACCAGGTTTACCAGGGGTGTTTAGGACCAAGATTAGTGCATCTGCAAGCTCTCATGTAGCATCAAGTTCAGACATTTCAGAAAAGACATTTCTTGAAGGTTCAAACAGTCTCAAAATAATTTTCCTGCCTCTAATTATTGACTCAAATATAGAAAAAGCTTTGCTGGAACATTTTAACCAATGACAGACATAAAGATTTCACTATACATTTATTTATAGCTAGACATAAAGGATTTATTATATATGTCATTACAATGTTGGTAACTAATACTAGGCTTACATAAGGAGATCACCCAAATACAAATTAATGTCTCAATACGTTTTATTCAGTTTACTTTAAATAGCTGAGTATGACTCAAAAACAGCTTCATTGTTGAAATGCCAAGTTAAGTCTTCATGGTCTCACAAAAGCTGGAAAACCAAGGGTTTGTTTTTGCAATTTGCAGGCCACTGGACAGATTGGAGGACATCTAAAAATCTCAGCTGATCTGAGCCTCTTTCAAGTCCTTTGGATGGCTTCTTCTTCTTCTTCTTCTTCTTCTTCTTCTTCTTCTTCTTCTTCTTCTTCTTCTTCTTCTTCTTCTCCTCCTCCTCTTCCTCCTCCTTCTCCTCCTTCTCCTTCTCTTCCTCCTTTTCCTCCTCCTCCTCCTTCTTCTCCTCCTCCTCCTTCTTCTCCTCCTCCTCTTATTCCTCCTCCTCCTCCTCTTCTTTTCTCATCTACTTCTTCTTCCTCTTCTTCCTCTTCTTCCTCCCTGATCCTCTTCTCTTTGCTCTCCTCCTTATTCCTGGTGTGAGAATTTCTCTCAGCAGTCCTCACTACTTTTTAAAAGCTTGGGGGATGAGGAGACTTCTTTATCTGTTCACTTTCATAGACTTTGTGAAGCTTTTAGTTGTTTACTTTGTGAGCCTTAAAGTGACTCCCTGAAAGATGAGACGTTGCAGTACCCTTCAGAGCATTCTGTGTCCTAATGAGCCACCTTCAAGAATGAAATAGTTGCACTGACAAGAAATTTCTACGCAACATACAATCAAAAGTAATATGAAGGAAATAGACTTTGAAATTGTTTTAAAATCCACATGTGTTTATGCACATGTGCATGTGTGTATGTGTTTGTATACATGTTTTACATCAAACATACTTCTAATTTAACAGAAAAAGATAAAATATTTCCAGGCAAATTTTAATAAGAACAGAGAACTGAGTTGCTGATACTGAATGAAAATTTTCGGTTAAAGTTAAAGACTAAGCTCAAGAAATGTGCCTGCTGGCAAGTAAGTCAATCTTAATAAATTATAGCCCTGAGTGTTAATGGGAATAAAATTTATGTTTTCTCATCATGAAATAAAGATATTCTTGAATATATATATACATATATATTATTCATGAATTTCACAGGCAAATGGATGAAACTAGAAGATATCATCCTGAGTGAGATAATCCAGTCACAAAAGAACACACATGGTATGTACTTACTGATCAGTGGATATTAGCCAAAAAATGTTTGGAATGCCAATGATAGAACTCACAGACCATATGAAACCCAAGAAGAAGGAAGACCATAGCAAAGTATGGATGCTACAGTCCTACACAGAAAGGGGAAGAAAATAATCATGGCAGGTAGAGAGAAAAATGGACCTGGGAGAAAGAGATAAGGGGAGTGGGAAAAGAGGTAGAATCAAGTATGGGAGGAAATGGGGAAGAAGTATGGAGGGTCAAGAAATTGAACTGAGGTGCGTAGCAGTGGAAGATGGGGAACTGGGAATAGCCACTAAAGAGTCCCAGATGGCAGGGACCCAAGAGGTTTTCAGGACCCAACAGGGATGACATTAGTGGAAATACCCCACAAAAGGGACATAAAACATATAGAGACCAAATGGAGAGGTAAGGCATGGCCCTGAATGAGGGATGGGGCCATCTACCCTTCTCAAAAATTTTAACTCAGAATTGCTCATGTCAAAAGGAAATGCAGGGGCAAAAAGTGGATCAGAGACTGAAAGAAAGGCCATCCAGAGACTGCCCAACCTAGGATCTATCCCATCTGTAGACACCAAACTCAGACACTATTGCTAATGGCAAGAAGTGCTTGCTGACAGGAGCCTGGTGTAGTTGTCCCCTGAGAGACTCTGCCAGAGCCTGACCAATATAGATGTGGATGCTTGCAGCCAAATATAGGACTGAGCACGGAGACCCCAATGGAGGAGTTAGGGGAAGGTTTGTAGGAGCTTAAGTGTTTCCACAAGAAGGACAACAATATCAATGATTCTAACCCCTCAAAGCTCCCAGGGACTAAACCACCAACCAAAGAGTATACATGGAAGGGCCCATGAGTTCAACTGCATATGTAGTAAAGGATTACCTTATCTGGCTTCAATGAGAGGGAAGCCCCTTGGTCCTGTGCAGGCTAGATACCCCAGCATAGGGGAATTCTAGGGCAATGAGGTGAGAGGGGATAGAAGGGTAAGGGAGGTTCCTCATAGAAGCAGGAGGGTGGGGGAGGTAATAAGAATTTAAACTGGGAAGGAGGATAACATTTGTAATGTAAATAAATAAAATAACCAATGAAATAAAAAATTATTTAGAAAATAAAGAACTGATAGATTCATTAATCTTCATCTTTGAACATTAATATAAATTTTAATCTATTTGGAAAACATTTTAGATTAATACATCTCAGTCATGAAGATATAAGGTTATCATTAGATGTTTTAATTGACAGCTATTTTCTAAATGTAATAGTCCCTTTATAACCTAAAGGACATCAAAGATATGTGCATTTTAAGTTATTTCCTATAATTATTAATCAGATTCATTATATATTCTGAGTAGTTCAAGAAATATGATTTAGAATATTCCCACTGGTTATGCATTTTAAATGTAGTAAATTGACAGAAGAAGTTTATTCCTATTTTTTTCCACTCAAAGGATTAAGTATTAGTAGGTGAGGAAATAAGTATAGTCCCATATGGATAGCCCAAGTTATCTTCTATCCAGAAATACTATTTCCAGTTTTTTACAAATTTATTTTACTTAAAGTTCTTTTAATAATTGTGTAAAAATATAAATACATTAATGGGAATAAAATATATATTGTACATATTTATATCATACTACGTAATATGTCTCAGCAATCATTTATAATGCAAACTTCATGAATAATCTCTTAGATATTAGGCAGGAATAGTGGCACATACCCTTAAACCTAGTGCTCAGTAGGCAGAGTCAAGTAGATCTCTGTGAGTTCTAACAAAACCTAGTCTACACAGTAAGTTCCAGAAAAGCCAGAAATACATCATGAGTCCCTGCCTCAAAACTGCACCCTTTCCAAAAATAAAAAATAAAAATAAAAAAATAGAACTCACTACTATATATAGTCACCATGATATGCACACTAAAGATTTGCTACTATGTTAGTGTAACTCAAGTATAACCTTGAATCTGTTGTAACCAACAAGGTCTTACCCTAGATGTGCTTCCCCACAAAACACAACTTGATGACAGATCACTGCAATTACAAGAGGCTTATTGATCCAATGCATGTGGCCAATGCACGTGGGGTTGTCATCCTCACAGGGAAAGACAACAAAGAAATCAAGAATGTACACATCTTTTATACCTTGCAGAGGGCAATCATCAGCAACAGGGCTAGCTGGCTTACTCTGGTTGGTGGAACACAGGACAAAGGATTTCATCAGGCATTGGTTGGCTTGCTCGGTGGCGGGGGCTGTTCTTGCTTAGTCAGCCAACTTCCTTATCCAGCTCTGCAGCTGGCCTTGAAAAGTCCCTGAGAAGGGGCTGAGTAACTAGATGGTAGGGGGGATTGTCATCAGCAAAGTTAGGGTGACAGTTTGTAGTCTTTTTCAAAAATCACCACAGGAAAGGGTTGGGGTGTTCTTTCAAGAACAGTTATTACTTGTTTTGTCCTAATTTAGCTTAGTTGGAAAGGCCTGGTCATTCTCTCTCAGCATTCTGACCACCAAAACTTTGTTTTTACAAAGAGATAGCCCTTGGCTATCTCTGGAACACAGCTTCTTAGTGCTTCTCAGAAATTACTTAGCCAAATGGCTGTTGCTGCATGCTACTGTAAAACTTTGTTTCTACACTGCTTGCTGCTTACAAGAGCTGGAACATGGCTCCCTTATTTCACTGTGAAACTTTATTTCTACATTCACAGAACTTTGTTTTTCAACTTTATTACTTCATTCCTCCCTTTTTCTCTTTGTCAGGATTTTAATCTTAAAATCACAAATCGGTCTCATCACTAGTGATGAGCATATATTGCTGTCTTAACATCATTATCCGTACTGTACTAATAGTTCCCTAATAAAAGCAATCAAGTGATTCAAAATACAGGAGCCAAAGGTAAGCAATAACAGGAGCATAATCAGTGGTCCTAAAAGAATAGAGACCAAAGTTGTGAATCAAGGTGGAGAATTTGAACTAAGTTTCAAACCAACTTTTGCCTAGAGCTCTTTCTTTCTTTTTTTTTTCCTTTTGTTCTAAACCTTCTCTAATCTTGGCTAAATTGTCTTTAACTCTTCCTGAGTGGTCTATGTAAAAACAACATTCTTCTCTAATGCAGCACACAGACCTCCTTCATTAAAGAATAGCAGGTCTAATTCTCTCCTGTTTTGAAGAACTATCTCTGAGAGGGAGGTCAGGGGTTCTTGGAGATCAGCTAAAGTCTTTTCTATTCTTTCTGTATCTAAATCAATGACAGTTCTTAGTTCTCCACAAGCCTTATGCTGAAAGGCAATAGCAGATGATCCTGTAGTTGTCCCTGCAGCTCTTAAACTTAGTCTCAATATAACTTCCAAGGTAACCCCTAACTCTCTCTTTTGTGTCTTACTAAGTCTCTAGCATCAAGATCCCAATAATCCTGTACATCTTCATAAGGTATAACAACCTGGGCTGGCTAGATTATATAGATTTTCTACTCTATCAGCAATCCAAGAATGACTGAATAATAGAGAATTTATGGGAGGCCTAACACAGCTTCCAAAAATATTGGATAGAGATAGAGACTGCTGGACACCTGGACAGTCTTTACTTGAAAATGTTGGAGCATTGGTCTTCAGCCTTCTGGCCCATGAGTGTCTGACAGACAAGAGAAACAGGAATATTATGGACTTGCCTACTCTGTCTCTGCAGATATAGGTAGTCCTAGGCCTGTCCGTCCTTTCTGGACAGTATTGTCTGCAGATGAAGAGGCAAATTTGCCTAGTGTCTGGCTTGCCGCAACGGGAGCAACTCCAATGGTGCTCAATTTCTTCTTTGAGTCTGAGAAATGGGTGCGGTCAGGAACAGACAAGTCTCTAGTCAAATGAATAAATAATATTAAGTGTCACATTCTGTGGATGTCTTATGTTTTTGAAAGCCAACTATCTATGTAAAGTGATCTGGACTGTAGTCTGTGAACTACTCTCAGTTATTTTTTAATTAAAATCTTGAAGTTACCCTAACAATAAACTCAGAGCCATGAATTTGTTAATTTGGCCCTAAACTCACAGGTCTAAACATCTCAGATCTGTCTATAGTAACAGTAACAGAAGGACTGGGTCTAAACCTTGTCTACTTGGGGAAATAAAAGAATTACTTATAAGCCTGCAGACAACTCTTACTGAAACCAGAAATTTCTTAAAAGAATACAGAAAACTTTATTTTTGGTTTTGAGGTATGCACAACAGAACTCCTCTAACACACCTCTCAGTCAATAAGAACACTATCATGCTCCTAACTTACCAACAAATTCTCAATTTGAAAGCATTTACTCATTTCTTTTATACCAGTTTAAGATATAAATGGTTTATAGCACAAGCCTCAACTTTTACCAATTACTACTACAAACATCGGATACAAAACTCAAAACTAATGATATAAATGTTAAAGCAAACTTTCTGGGAATAAACCATGTATTTAAAGAAATACTCAAATACCTAATCAAATTTTAGTCACACAATGTTTCTAGTTTAAATTATCTATGCACCATTCAAATCATTTTAAATATTATCAGAAGGTTCTTTTTTCTCCAAATTATGACAGAAGAAATTTATACCAAAAATAATTTTGATTTTGTATCAAAATAAATTCTGCACCAAATAGGAACATATGACTTTAACTCAATAACAAATCATAAGGCTTTCTATTAAATGAGATTATGGTTATGCAATTAAATCTGGCTACTTCCTCCCTGTTCCAAATATGACCATTTTACATTTCCTAGAAAGACCACATATCAACAACCCTCTCCAGCCCCAAAACGCAGGGAATTAGGTTGATCCCTCTTCATAACTTCTTCAAGATGAATGGGGGCATTGGGATATTTTATTAGTCTTCTGATGTCTATCTTGACTGGAATGGCTGAAGTCTGGAGTTCAGGTCGGCCAGTTCAGCATGTCTCACAAGGAAATTCACCAAGGCTGTATATTCTGCAATATAAATCTCAACCAAAATTTTAGTATCAATAAGATACTAGTATATATATAGTTTAATTCTCTGGAATCTAGTTTTCTGGAAGGTGTAAATACTTCAATCATCTTTCCCAAAGACACAAAAACAAAACATTTAATCATAAATACAAAGGAATCTATCTGGGTGATATTTGGTTTCTCAGTGCCTCAAAGTCTCTAAATAAGAAAGTCTCCATTTCTGATTTAAAGGACAAGATAAAATTCCTTATTTTGCTAGTGTTAAGAGTGTACCATTGGACAGGTGCATTTGTTCAGGGACCAGCAGTGAAGGCATCTCCCACTGGCTCAGTAACAGACAGCTGTGCATGCACCAACTCTGCAGAACAGCCTCCTCCCAGCAACAGCCGCAGTTGTTCCAGGTTTCCTTCCTAGGCTTGTGTTCTCTAGGGACAAAGGTACTAGCAGTTTAGCATTACTGTCATGTTTTGGTAGAATTTGGTTTATTTTTCTATTCACTTTTTATATCTAAGGCAAAGAAATGTTGCTGAAGGAGCAAACTAACCCTTTTATTTTTTTTTCATTTGTCTCCAAACTGCTTGTCACTTGTCTCCACTTTACTAGACTCTATCCTTAAAGACTTTATCTTCCAAGCATTTTATCCTTTTACTATACCCTCTCTACATTCACAGTCCTTCTGCAACATTATTTTTCTCTCGAGTTAGGCTGGTCTCCATTCTCAGTGCATCTCTATCTTTTATTTTCTAGTTTAAACACGAGGTCAGTTAATGCTGTGGCTCAGGCTTCCTTCAGGATCCTCTTGCACTACCAGCACTCTAGGGTGCAGGGATCTCTTCCTCTTTAGCTTTTTGGGGCATTCTCTTGCCCAGTGACATTTCTCCTTACAGTACTTGCAGTGATCTTTAGCCAGGAGTTCTCCTCTGTCACCAGGTACCACCTCACTAGACTCTCAAGGCTCCCTAGCCTCTCTCACTCAGGTGGCCAGTATTTTATGGAGATTTCTTTTCTGTCTCTTTATCCCTCTTTAGCTCTTTGCCTCTTGTCCTGTCTCCTTTTCTCCTTTTCTTCCTCCATCTCTCTGTCCCTCAATGACTTGTACTAAACAACTTATCTTGCAACCCTTAGCCATAACTTTGACAAACAAAACCCAGTTTTAAACAATATGTTTTCTTTAAAATCAATACCAAGAAAATTACTGTCATGTTACAAAGTTTAGCTGCCAATTGACAATTCTTACATATGAATGCGTGACAGTGCAATTTTTAATACATCATTAAAGAGACATTGTTTTAAATCTTATCTCTGGCCCAGGCCTCACCATTGGCCCCAGGCCCACTGGACTTAAAAGGGATAAGGATTACATAAAATATTATAAAGGCCTGTTTTCCTGGGTTGGCTCATGTCACATGTTATTGTTTAGAATGAATCCAACCCTGACTTACCAATTTTAAACTAATTTTCTGTTACCAATATTACAAGCAAAAAGCTATTGTCCCATTTAAGAGTGGTTCGCGCAGACACTCAGCCTCTATCAGCTCTTTTTGAGCTGTGCTTAACTCCCAGCCACAGCTTATCAGTTTCTGCTGTGCAAGTTGAGACGGCCTTTAAACAAGTTAAGCTAAATCAGTTTTAACCATTTTTTTCTTTAACATGAAACACAGAACAACAATCATTCATCTAAACAGTGCTCACCATTCGGTAAGCAAAGCATGACTCCCAAGGCTTCATATCCAATCATATTTACACAATAACAAAACCATAATTTACAAGATGCCAATTCAATAATTTTTGAACCAGATAATAAAGAAATATTTTAGCTTAATTAATCTATTTTGTAAAAACCTACTTGGTTGTTCAGGAGTCCCTGCCCACCTACTCCATGCCCCAGCTGCTGTGTCCTGTTCTCAGGCCATACATAACCCTGGCCCCTGGAGCCAGAGGTGTGGAGGGCTCCAAAGCAGTATTTGCCCCTCCCTCCACTGGAGGCAGAGTTGGAGGATAGGGAAGAAGGGGATCTAGGAGGAGTAGGTCTGCATCTCCAGAGAGCAGGATAGTCTTTTTCTCCGCCTTGGTTTACATAGCACAAACTCTCAACAGACCTAAATGTGAAAGTGAAACAAAAGGGTAAACACGTGAAGGGGGCAACTCAGACCAAGTCCTCCCAGACAACGATATACAGGACCTGGTTGGGGTGTTCTCCTGGCAGGAAAATCTTGTGTTTAACTTCCTCTATCTTGTCTAAAGAGAAGGAGCCCTCGGTTGGCCATCTGGTCTGAAAGGACAGCCACTTTGAGGCACACAGAGCCTGCCATTTTTTTTCAACAAATTGTGTGTCTTAGCTTTCTTTCTTTCTTTCTTTCTTTCTTTCTTTCTTTCTTTCTTTCTTTCTTTCTTTTTTTCTTTCTTTCTTTCTCTCTTTCTTCCTTCCTTCCTTTGTTTCTTTCTTTCTTTCTTTCTTTTTTTATTAGATGTTTTCTTTATTTATAATATCTCCTTTCCCAGGTTCTCCTCCAAAAATAAAAAAAATAAAAAAAATAAAAAAATAAAAATAAAGTAAAATAAAATAAAAAAACAAAAAGTAAAAGAAAACCCTGTTCCCTCCCCCTCCCCTGCTTACCAACCCAACCCCTCCTGCTTACTGGCCCTGGCATCCCCCAACACTGGGGCATAGAACCTTCACAGGGCCAAGGGCCTCTCCTCCCATTGATGACCAACTTGGCCATCCTCTACTATACATATGCTGCTGGAGCCATGAGTCCCACCATGCATACTCTTTGGTTGGAGTTTTAGTCCCTGGGAGCTCTGAGAGTACTAGTTAGTTCATATTGTTGTTCGTCCTAAGGGGCTACAAACCCTTCAGCCCCTTGGATCCTTTCTCTAGCTCTTTTATTGGGGACCCTGTACTCAGTCCGATGGATGGCTGTGAGCCTCTACTTCTGTATTAGTCAGGTACTGTCAGGGCCTCTCAGGAGACAGTTATATCAGGCTCCTGTCATCTAGCATTTGCTGGCATCCACAATAGCGTCTAGATTTGATGACTGAATATGGGAAGGATTCCCAGGTAGAGCAGTCTCTGAATTGTCCTTCCTTTAGTCTCTGCTCAATAGTCTTTACAACTCCTTCCATGGTCATTTTATTCCTCCTTTTAAGAAGGAACGAAGTATCCACATGTTGGTCTTCTTTCTTCTTGAGTTTCTTGTGGTATGTGGTTTGTACTTTATGTATTCAATCTTCTGGGCTAATATCCACTTATCAGAGAATGCATACCATGTGTGTTCTTTTGTGATTAGGTTACCTCACTCAAGATGATATTCTCTAGATCCAACCATTTCCCTAAGAATTTGATAAATTTGTTGTTTTTCATAGCAGTTTTTAATATTGTTTTTAATAGTAGTACTCCATTGTGAAGATATACCACATTTCCTGTATCCATTCCTCTGTTGAGGGACATCTGGGTTGTTTCTAGTTTCTGACTATTATAAATAAGGACGCTATGAACATAGTGGAGCATGTGTCCTTATTACATGTTGGAACATCTTCTGGGTATATGCCCAGGAGTGTATAGCTGTGTCCTTTGGTAGTACTATGTCCAACTTCCCGAGGAACCTCCAAACTGATTTCCAGAGTGGTTGTACCAGGTTGCAGTCCCACCAGCAATAAAGGAGTGTTCCTCTTTCTCCACAACCTCTCCAGCATCTGCTGTCACCTGAGTTTTTTATCCTAGCCATTCTGACTGGTGTGAGGTGGAATTTCAGGGTTGTTTTGATTTGCATTTCCCTGATAACTAAGGATGTTGAACATTTCTTTAGGTGCTTCTCAGCCATTTGGTATTCCTCAGTTGAGAATACTTTGTTTAGCTCTGTACCCCAATTTTTATAGGGTTATTTGGTTCTCTGGATTCTAACTTCTTGAGTTCTTTGTATATATTGGATATTAGCCCTCTAACAGGGCCAATATAAGATTGTTAAAGATCTTTCCCAATTTGTTGGTTGCCTTTTTATCCTATTGAATGAAAGTGTCCATTGCCTTACAGAAGCTTTACAATTTCATGAGTTCCCATTTGTCAATTCTTGTTCTTAGAGCATAAGCTATTGGTTTTCTGTTCAGGAAATTTTCCCCTGTGCCGATGTGCTCGAGGCTCTTCTCCACTTTCTTTTCTATTAGTTTCATTGTATTTGGTTTTATGTGAAGGTCCTTGATCCACTTGGACTTGAGATATGTACAAGGAGATAGGAATGGATCGATTTGCATTCTTCTACAAGCTAACTGCAGTTCAGTCAGCACCATTTGTTGAAAATGCTCTTTTTTCCACTGGATGGTTTTAGCTCCTTTGTCAAAGATCAAGTGACCATAGGTGTGTGGGTCATTTCTGGGTCTTCAATTCTATTCCATTGATCTACCTGTCTGCAACTCTACCAATACTATGTATTTTTTAATCACAATTGCTCTTTAGTACAGCTTAAGGTCCAGGATGGTGATTCCACCAGAGGCTCCCTTATTGTTAAGAATAGTTTTGGCTATCCTGGGTTTTTTATTATTCCAGATGAACCTGTAAATTGCTTTTTCTAAGTCTGTGAAGAATTCAATTGGAATTTTGTTGGGGATTGCATTGAATCTGTAGATTGCTTTTGGCAAGATGGCCATTTTTACTATATTAATCCTGCCAATCCACAAGCATGAGAGATCTTTCCATCTTCTGAGATCTTCTTCAATTTCCTTCTTCAGAGACTTGAAATTTTTGTCAAACAGATCTTTTAATTGCTTAGTTAGAGTCACACCAAGGTATTTTATATTGTTTGTGACTATTATGAAGGGTGTTGTTTCCCTAATTTCTTTCTCAGCCTGTTTATCCTTTGTATAGAGAAAGGTCACTGATTTGCTTGTGTTAATTTTATATTCAGCTACTTTGCTAAAGTTGTTTATCAGGTTTAGGAGCTCTCTGGTGGAATTTTAGGCATCACTTATTTATACTATCTTATCATCAGCAAATAGTAATAATTTGACTTTTTCCTTTCCAATTCGTATCCCTTTGATCTCCTTTTAGTTTCTCTCCATTTAGTTTGATGTTATGCCCTAGCTTTCTTACACACAATTTCCACATATGCCTGGTGCTACTCACACAAGGATCATAAGGCAGCTGAACCCTAGCTGCCAGAGACAGGTGGAAGTGGAACACTTTTGATCCTACCTCCCAAAGGGATCCTGAAGTGTCCTCCAGATCCTGTGGTCTGTGACTCCTGGCATATTTGTTTGTCACAACTATAAGTCCCTTACAGAGCTTACAGTGACCACCTATGAAGGGACTTGAACCCCTAGAACCTGAGACCACCCACAAAGGGACTTGATCCCCTTGATGGCCTCACAAGCACAGAATCAAACACACAGCAGACAACACAAAATAGAAATGCAGACAACATGAAACAGAAAGCCACACAGACTTGCTCAAGCATACCTCCTGTCTCATCACTAATTGTGGTCTGAGGGATAGTTTTCCCGGCCAATGCACCAAGTGTTGAAACCAACAAGGTCTTACCCTAGACCTTGTTGACCTTGTTGACTTTAGGTCTTACCCTGGTCATTCTGTCTCAACATTCTAACCACCAAAAGTTTGTTTTTACAGCATGCCCTTGGCTATCTCTGGAGCACAGCTTCTTAGTGCTTCTCAGAAAATGCTTAGCCAAGTGGCTGAAGCTCCTGCTTGCTACTGTCAAACTTTGTTTCCACATTGCTTGCTGCTTACAAAAGGTGGAACATGGCTCCCTTATTTTACTGTGAAACTTTATTTCTACATTCCCAGAACTTTGTTTTTCACTTTATTACTTCAAATTTATTGATTAAATTCTTTCAGTTTTTCTCTTTTCTGTTCATTCCTGCCTTATTAAATGATATTGTATTTTCAGTATTTTGAGATCAAGTTTTAGAGTGATATTAATGTGGTTCTTGTTTTGCTGTGTCTGACTGATTTCGTTACCATACTGAGCTTCAGTTCATTACCATAAATATGAGAATATCATCATTTTATGAGTAAATAGTAATGGAATATGTAATATATGGTTTTCCTTATCTACCATCAACCATGGACAAGTTTTTCATCCCTTGTCCATTCTGAATTGCAGCACAATAACATTGTTCTGCCGATTCTCTTCAAATATATAAATATCACCAAAGCTAGAATGGCTGGATCATATGGCAGTTACAATTTTTAATGACATTTCATAAGTTACATCAGCACTAGCAATGTTCCACTGCTCTCTTTTCTCTGAATTCTTAACACTGCTTGGCATTTGAGTCTCACCAAGAAATCTACACAGTGCTATGATTTGAACTGAGTACTTAGCAAGTTCTTCTCTTGAGAGGTAAAGAACATTGGGGAACAAGAAATCACCCAGCTGACAATGCTTGCTGGCAGCAGCAATAAAGGTGAGATGCACTTCTTGTTTCTATTTCAGGTCCCTATTTTTTAATTCTCTGCTGTGTGAAAAGGACATGTAACATGGTACCTTTGCTATGGATGGGTCTGTTCCAGGTGTCTAAAATTGACCAATTTTCTTTAAACTAGCTAAAATAAACCTGGATCTCCTTAAATACTTTCTATTAGATATTTTGGGATAGGAACATGAAAAGTGATGAGTATCCTAGCACTGGGTGTGAATTAGCTCTAGGTTCCACTCTATGGCTAAAAATGGATGGTTTTCTACTGCTAAGCATGACTGCCAATAGGAAGACAGCTCTAGAGGCTCCATCTGTGGGCCCTGGCTTGTTGGCAGAGCCAGAGTTGATGGTCATCACAGCCGTTTGTGCAAAGACATGGAAAACAAAGTCCAGTGCTTCTTGCTGTGTACTTCGGCTGCAGTGGTCGGATCCCTGCTTCCTCCTCCATCACTCAACACCAGAAAAACATAGAGAGAGTACCTTTATGACCTAACTGATGGAGTTTTGGTGGCTCTGCCAACAGGGTCTGGTCTAGTGATAAGGGTGCAGGGCTCTTCCTAGCAAGTATTTCCCTGATAAAGGAGTTTTAATCAAAGTCCAGAACTTGTTTCCCACTCCATGTTCTTAATTTGAGGTCTCTGCCTCTGGATATGATTCCTGGAATTCAGTAAGGGTAGAGCTCTATCTCCCCTTCTGGCCTTCATTCACATATCTCTTTTCCTTGTTATAGTATAAACAGGTATTACTATTTCCATCTGGACTTCCTAAGTTCCAGTAACATTAGTTAGGTAAAGGAATAATTGTACAGTGGTATATTTTTATTGACAGTTACCATAAGTCTATACTTAGGCCTTGCAGGTCCATTATCCTTCTTAGATTATCAATTTTCTTCTGAGATTCCAAAGGTCTCAGGCTTTCTCTGGACAGCCTCTTCCACTGGACTATCCTATTCTGGTGCACGAGACTCCTAGACAAAAGCAGTAAAGTTCTCTGAGTCCAGACGGTCCTGCAGAATTAGATGCTCTGTGGAACAGGGCCATTTATAGCAGAGAAAAAGTTTGAAGCTGGACTTTTTAAGTGTGGCTGTGGCACACCCCAGGAAACTCTAAATGTGTGTGACAGCTTTGATGATGAAGAAACTTCTGAATTTAAAAGGGAGTGAGAAACTGAAATTAGCTCCAAATACTATTGAGTGCTAAAAATGCTTGCTGCTGAAAATTGTTCAAGCCAATTTGATAACAGTTCAGACATGTCCATTAGCTCACCCACTTCATATTCAGTTATGATTTGAATTAAAGTGCTCCCATGTGAATTAATGTGCAGAACATTGGAAAGCAACATTTCTCTATTTTTCTTTACTTCTGCAAAAATTCTGCACATTACTCTGGAATGTTGCTTTGTCCCCCGAGGGTGTCAAAATGCAATGTGAAGCTTCATATGCTCCATATATTTATTCCCTCCTTATGATATATCAGAAAGTTACATTACTGATCTCATGAGCAAATTAGTTTGTATATAAAATTCAGAATGTGCATTTAGGTTGAAAACATTAAATCGATATATCATTGGCAAAGGTATGTTAATACAGCTATTAAGTTACACAATGAGAATAAATACATATTGAATAATTGGTACAATGGTTTTTATGTGTTTTTCAATATCCTTTTAGTAGATGCCTAAACACAAGGAAATGGATAGCATATAAATATCTAAAGAAAGACAAAATTGAATTTTGCATAGGAACTAAAACAGCTGCAGATTTTTAATAGCTGTTTCCATAAACTGCATATTGGAAAATGTTTTCTTTTTCAAAATGCTTTTCTTAATTTTCACAAACATGCTCTCACTTTACCTCAAATCAAAGCTTATACATCACATGAGCTTTGACATACTTGAACACAGACCATAATGACACACAGATGAACAAATGCATACAAGAAAATGTACTCCATGAATTAAGAATATAAGGTTGAATCAAATCTTTGATTGTGGGCACAATGCCAGCATTCCATATCTCACCCTTCTTCCCTATACCATGACAAAATCATATCTAATTGGAGCATTTGAAGAAAATTTGTTTTGAAGAAAGTGGCAAAACTAATTGTGTATAATATGTTTTAAAGGAATGTTACAGTGATCAAAACCAGCAAATGGTGAACGGCATACACTTTCCTTTATTATATTTGCTTGTTGAAGAAAAGAATTTATTTATTTATTTATTTATTTATTTATTTTTATTTATTTCACAAATATTGTGAAATATCTTGTATTATTGCACATAAACTTCAATTTTATCAGTTAGATACTAGGCTTTATGAAAAATTCAGCTTTATTATTTTGTTTTAAAATTTACTAGGAACACATATAAACATAATCAATTATTTGCATTGAGAATGAATGATTAGCTTCAATATTATACATTTCTGCATCCATATCTTTACTACAGTTTTACAATATCTCCACTTCTATATTGAATAAGGTTTAATTTTATGTCTTATTTGAAGATAATTTACAACTAAAGTAACCATTGGCTAAATCTACTACATTTTTGATTTTCTCAGAAAAAAATGAATATGAATTATGTAATAATCTGAGTCAATGAGAAAATAAGACAATTAAATGAAAGGTATCCTGTCCATCCCACCAGCAGAGAGCACCCATTAGAACCAGTCAACCTGTATAGTCTGTTTCAGTTCCTGGACAATCTAACCTACATTCGCTGAACCTCTGATGAACCATAAATCCAGCAGAAGTAAATATGCTTTTTTAATATACTAAACATTGGGGAATATTTTTCATTTAAAATCACTCACATTCTGTGTATGCTTTCAAACTTTTGGTAAAGTTAAGAAGCAAGGTAATTTTTCAACAAAGCATTCACATATCAGAAATGCTATAAATGGAAAGCTAGAATGATTTACATGCTAACAAGGATTTATTTGTTGTGAAGGTTTTATCTGTGCCAATATGTAAAAGATAGAAACTTTCAGAATATGCTTGCACATGGAATATGTAGATGAAACTAATATCCCCTTTAGTTGAACACAAGATACATTAAAATATACTAGTACTTAGAATTATAGTAAGAGACCTTTCAGAATCTAAAGTAGAAAACATTTGGAAAGCTCAAGTTCAGGATGCTTTGCCAGAAGGAGTGACATGAGAGCCTCATACTGAAGAATAGCAAATGTAGGATACTCATAGAGTGAATGAATTCAAGTAGTATTGCTTATTACATTGAGAGTAAATTATCTATTTGACTGTATATCTTAAATACCAAGAAATGGCAACATTTATAGTGAAGGAAAATTTAAGACCATGATTTTCAGTTACCACATTATGTATGATTAGAAACATACATTAACATTGCAATATTACAAAAAAAATTGTTTCTAAGAAATAGCTTTATGTCTCTTCCTTTCACATTTTACTTTCTTGGACAGTGAAAGGTATGCAAAAAGATGATTTTTAAAAGTTCATAAGCTTGGGTTTCAAAATTTACCCTGCCAATCTCAAAGGATTTTCATAAAGATTGTGTATGTAAAGTTTCTTTGAAATATATTTCACCAATGGCAAAAAATATGCAGTTGGACAGTTACGGTATTTTTTTCAAAATATCAGTTTTATTCTATCTTAAATAAAATTTGGGGTATAAATAAGTTATATTATGATTATAGTTTCTTTCATCAAAATATATTTGTGTGATACTTTATTTAAAAAGGGAACATCATTCATATTACTAATATCTGTATCCTTTATTTTCAATGCATTTATGAACCTGCCTTCTACAAATAAATGTTTCCATATTTAAGAAAAAATAATTTCATGAGAATCAGGAAGTTCACCAAACTTATAAGACTCATAGAATCTTACCTGAAATCATGTGTAAGCAGTAAAAAATAATTGCTGATTAGAAAGTTTTTATTGTGTTGTAAAGTTAGTAAAAGTTGTTCATGTGCTTTTATTAATACAGGTTTTATGACTTGCCACCCCATGAAGGTCTCTTTGGTGATGCAGATTTCCTATAAGTCTTTGCACCTGTAAGCAATCCTTGAAATACATGCCCTCTAAGGACTCCCGATAAGCTCAAAGTTCACCAAGCAGGTCAGTGTATAGCAAAACTGGGAGTTAATAGAAAGGGTCATCCCAGGACCTGCGTTACAACAGTTGTACAGTTTCTCAGGTTAAAGAAAAATAATCATATAAATCCTGAGAATGAAATTCATCAATAGCTTGTCCTAGAAGGTGAAAACTCTGTGTGAATGCCAACCAATAATGTGTGTAGGTGTTTAGGAGCAGAGAGAAGAGGCCTTGTAGTGACCTGGAAGCAGAACAAAGCTGGGATTCTGATGCCAGCTTTTCTTTCCTGACACAGTAAGTGAGAAGTTACACACCAATGGAAATAAAAATTTACGTGTGTTCTCCCAGCTTGCAAAATAGATGCCCTGGAGGATCATATGACCTCTTTCCTTTCAATTGCCAAAGTATGACCTCTGTAAGTTCTTACCTGGGGTGAAGATGATTGAATCATTGATTTGCTCCAGCTGCAATGCCTGAAAGAGATCATGCATTCTTATGGTGAGGACCAGAGACACTGCTCAGTAAGGGAATGAGAGCTTCCTTAAAGTTTTCTTATAATTCTTAGATTAAGTGGAATCTGAGGGCAGCAAGCAGAACAGAACACCATAATAGCATGAAGTCCTCAGGGCTGTGCCACACCAAGGCTTACCCATGTGGCTGTGGTAACCAATGGGCTGCATTCCATGAGTTCTAAAGCCTTTCCCATTCCTCTTAGATAGGCCCTGGCACTTCTGTGAAGCAAGATTTTTCATATGTTTGTCTATTTGTTGGTTTGCTTACCTTTTTGCCATTTCACCACTGATTTTAAAGGTTATCTTTTGCCACACCCACGTAATTCATGTCAGTGGTCTCAGGAATCTGTTCAGAACCTGGAATCTACTGAAACGTTTAAAACTGATTGTTCTTGAATATCTGATTGCTTTTGTTTTGCCAGAGGCTCGGTCTCTAGGTTCATGGTACTATCCCACAGAGGAAAGAAGTATACTTGTAGAATGTAGAGGCTTCTGCACATGAATGCAACATTGATGCTCACATACATTCATATGCCTGTGTATAAACAAGACACATTGTAAAAACCTTGAGTTCATGATTACACTCAAGTTTAGCACTAAGGAATACATTTCATTTCACTTCATTTAGATACCTATATCTCTTCTGTGCACATGTCACAATCAGCATCACATTAACTTGTGAATTTCACTAATCCATTTGAAATGTGGTCTCAGCCTCAGAACTCCTCTATCCCTTGATCTCTTCCTGCCCCTACTACTTCATTCTCTCCCTCCCTTCTTTTCTTCATTTTCCTCTTCTTTCTTCTTCACTATTCTTTAAAGTAAAATTACCTTTTTAATATATCATGAACCTTTCTTTTGGATTAGTAGTGCTTTTTAGACTAGATTGTCAAATCGGTAATCCTTTGAATCATTTGAGTTAAAAATTTTATACATGTACCTTTTAATTTAAAAGTTAAAACTCTTATGAATGTAAAATACTCCAAATGGCATTCTTTGTTCATTACATTTAACTTATTTTTTCCAATCTGAGCAGGTATATTAGCTAAATTTTTGTTACTTTGAACAATTACCTAGTTTGCAAGGTAGGATAGGACAAATTTATTTCCAGTATGATTTCTGATACTTCAGATCGTTGTTCTTGGTCATATTCTCTGTCTAGAACACACCCCAGTTACATTGGACTGTAATGCAGAGGCTGAAAGGAACCACAATGAGAGTAGAAGTGAATCCTGGCCATATGGGGTAATATTACATATATGCAGGCTGGATTTTCTTTCCTCAGTTAGGTCTCTCTCTAAATTCTTTCACATATATACTAGAAAGTACTTCAGCAATCTCCTAAGTAATTCTAAACTCAGTTATATTTTCAATTAATTTTAAACCATCATTGGAAATACTAAAATTCATTGCTTTGACTTACATCTTTCTTGTATTTATTTTATAAAATAAACAATATATTTTTATCTACCATATCATTTATTTTTAATATACTATGCTTAATGGCTAACATAAATAATAAAATAAGTTATGTTATATATAGTAATCTATATGCTAAATTAGAAATTATGGATATATATCTGTGTATGTACATATATTAGTATGAAATATATGATTTTACTATTTCTATCACAGACAAATGATCTTATGATATCTATATTTATGTATATATTACCATTAACATTTCCTAAAATTCATTACATTTTATTAAGAAACACATTCTATAGTCTGCTAATATTCATACTGAACATCACCATTATTTATTTTACTGTATCAGTCTCTTAGGCCATGGAAGCTAGATAGATTAAAATATATGAAGCCTAGCTGGAAATTGTGTATAGCATTAACTTTTGTTTTAAATGTATAATTTTAATTATTAGACATACATTCTAGGATAAATTATTCATAGAATGATATTTGAGTTAAAAAACATCTTTTAAGAACTAGATTATGATGTCCTGAAAATTGCATCATGAAAAACATTGCCAAGTATAGAAAATGTAACCAATTTCAGGATTCAAGTTTTAAAGGGATTCTTCACTGCAAATGAATACATCTGATTTATCCTTATAAGGAGTTGGGGGGGGACTTGGGTAAACAAAGACACAAGGAAGGCTTCACACTGAGGGAAGATGATATGAGGGTATAGTGAGAAGTCACTTGTCCAGGAGAGGCATCAGAGAATTTGACCTCTTTGCTTGGATTTCTACAATGCAGAACAATATGAAGATAAAACTTGGAGATTTAGATTACTTAGTCTGTGGTACTTTAACAATGAAATATACAAGCTATGCAAGGTTTTATTTACACATTATTCTGCCATTTTCTCTATGGAATACATTAAGGTTGCAATTCAACAAGCATTGTGTGAACTTAAATTGGTCTCCAAACATATTGAGTCTTTTATTGAGTCTTTTCTTTTAATGTTTGCCAATTTAAGGAAAAAATATGACATTTCAAGCAGTTTACATTGTATGTACACAGCTATGCACTATTATATATCCACATGAAAACAACTTCATCTAATGTTATGACTTGCTGCTTAGAGATCCATAATGAAGAAAACAATATAGAATTAAACCAAACCAAAGACAAATGCTTCAATCAAGAAAAACAATAAACTTGAGAGAACTCCTGTTGGTTAAAGTAAAACAAATGATCTTAACTTGTCAATGATTAATTTACATATTTTGATGTTTAAATTTAAAATTATAATTATGGAAAAAAGTAGTTGAGAAACTTTTATTTCTACTTAAATGATGAAGATAAATGTGATCAGTACTTCTTCATATTTCCTAAAATTATACCTTAGGTAAGTAAAATGAATTCATATGCGGTTGAATGCTTAGTCTAAAACTTTACATACAAAGTTTTGTTACTTTTTGCTAACAAAAAATACTGGTCTTAGTTAAAATCAGTATAAATGTGGTGGTATACACAGTATTGTGGTAGATAACATTGTAGTTTTTCTTTATATTGTGAGGGTTCATGTTTTGCTGAAGTATGATATCCTAGACTCAAAAACTATGCAAACATAAAGAGTATTTTATTCTACAGAAGTCCAGGATGCTGGGGTCTCCGATTACCTGGATAGAGACACTCAAGTGAGCTCGCACACCTGATTTAAAGTATATTAGAGAACTCCTGGGTAGGGGACCTTTATGTTAATCTGCTGGGTCCAAATCTACAGACATTCCATTAGCAGGGTGTTGGAGCAAGAAACTTCCTGGGGAGGTCTGGAAACTGTTGGCTGAAGAAGTAGCTGAGGAAGTCTGGAAACTGCTTCTGACCCATTATCTTTGCCTCAGGCCAGGAGGTAGGGATGTTCCTGAAACCTGGACCATCCTGGAACTGACCAGTTCTTGGAAACAGATTTAGGCCTAGTCTTTTAACTGCCAAATTGAAGCCTGTCATGGAATTAGCCTAGCCTTCTTATTATAATAAGCTGGGACACATCACATATAGTATATGTAAATTTATATATATATATTAATTTAGAAGGTAGTTTATTAAATTACATGTTCATAATTGATGATTTAAATGTCAAAATAATTTGAAATTCAGTTGAAAAGTAGTTTTATATTTTATTACTTTAATGAACATGGCAAAAACAAATTATTTAAGTTTGTTATCAGTTTCAATAGCAAGTCATAAAAGTATTTTGAAATAATATAAGTACAGAAATTCTAAAATTTAAGTATTTTTCTAATAGTAATCTTAAGACACAATTTTAAACATGTCATGTTTTAGTATGCTTGCTGTATATTTAATACCTATATCCATTTATGTTGCTGTCAGAACTATCAACTTTATTTCCAACTCTTTCTTAGAGACTAAAGAGAGCCAATAAAATAGAGAAAAGTTAAAAGAGGCTATAATTCTACATTTCAGAATCATTAACTAGTAGAAATAAATTTTATGGGAATGTGTTAAATTGTAGTTGATATTTGGAGACACACTATGCCTTTGGTCTTAGCAGTGTTTCACAAGTATAAGTGGTTAATTGGGTACTCTAAGAAAAGGGGGAAGAACACTGAGTTGAATAAAACAAAATGCTTCATGAAAATGGATTAATATACTAAGCATTTGTATTGAGTCACCGGAGCTATTGTAATAGACTTAGCTGACTAGTGTTTTGAAAGACAGAGGGTCTGTTGTGGATTATTTGCCAAGGAGATTTTAAGTAAGCCTAGGCAAATGAATGACAATTTACATAACTCGGTTTGAGGGCAAGACTGCCAAGTTAAGTTTTATTTTCCCTCTTCCTATAATAAGATATAGAGTGGGTAGAAAAGGCATGGTATAAAATTACAAAAATGAAAAGTTAAAAATATTACTGGGAGGATACACTGTCTTAGAAATGAAACTCTCATGAATGACATATTTCCTTTCTGACACTCAGTAGAGCATTGCTTAGCTACACTATTTTAAACTCTATTTTAAACCAGAGAAAGTATGGATGTTCTTCAGCTGAGCCATCTCCTTTATGTAATATCATCACTTGTATCTCAATTTTATGAATAAAATACTTTGCTGGGTTACTCTAAAAATTGAATGAAATAGTGTTCCCATTGTTTATCCATGCAGGTGGACTCAAATATTAGTTACTTATTTCTCTGAGAAAATTTGTTAAGAAATTCCACAGATATTCTGAAGGAGGTATTCGTCATAAGGTCAATTATTTAGAAATAGCAAATATGCAAGAACAAACACGTTCTGGCTAGGTTACATTTAGTATTCTATTCATTTAATGTTATTCTTCACATTTATTGCCTCTCATTACCTTATAACTGTTACACCAAGGGAAAATATACTTCATTTGCCCTAGTTCCATTTTTAGTGTGTAACCTCTTAATATAAATGAGAACTTGCAAACTCAAAAGCAGATGCATAATTGACTTTCTCATTTGGTCACATATTGCTCTTCCCTCATCTTTATTTTCCTCATAATAGTTCACTTTGTTTTTTCCCTTATTAATAATAATTTTGCTACTAGATTATACCCAGAGCCTCTCGATACACATGCACACACACACACACACACACACACACACACAAACACACACACATGTGTGTGTGTGCACCCACAGCCACATACCAATGAAACATCAAAAAGGGAAGTTAACATCTTTTCTATGAGAAGAGAAAATTGATTAAAAAGATAAAATATTCACATGAAAGAAGCCAGCAACTAGAAACAGAAACTTCTTGATATCTTTTCAGATTTTTTTTGACAAATATGAAAAACAACTGACATCCCAGGAACAAAAGTAATCATTTAGATTTTTTTTTTTTTTACCTTCCGAGGGAATTTATAACCTACCGGATATGTGCAAACTGTTTTTTTATTGTTCATTTAGCTGTTTAGATTTCTCATGAGAATTTCTGTTAAGTTTTCCTCCTCTGTCTTTGCTACTTGTGATGCCTCCCACCTTTTTTTATATTTTTAGCTAATCATAAAAAATCAAAAGGTACTTTTTGCCATTTCCAGAAAAGATGTATGCAAGTATCTTCAATCTTGATTTCTAAACTGGTGTATAGTAACAATAATGATATATACTCCTTGGGTTTTGGATTTTTATTTCCATCATCATGCCCATTAAAGAAAATTTTGTAGGTTATATCCTGATCATAGCTCCTCTTCAAAAAAGGAATAGAAAATAATCATATGTGTGTGTCTAATTTCATATATATAGATATATGAAATCCTGCCACACAAGAAAAAATAATCATCAGTCTTACACATTTCCTTTCATTCTCTAGCATATATTTTTGGTCATTTAAATGAAAATGGTCTTCTAAGCTCATATATTGGAATGCTGGGTGTGACTGGGAAGGATTAGGAGAGATAGCCTTGTTGAAGCCCACATGTCACTGTGGGTGGGCTTAGAGGTATCAAAACCCATGTGATTGCTAATTAGCTCCATCTACCTTGTTGCAGATCAGATCTGAACTTTAGATCTTCTTCAAGTGACATGCCTTTTTACCTGCTACCCTGATGGTCATAGACTCTAGTACTCTGTATTAACTGTAAGCCTCCAATAAACTTGTTCTATAAGTTTTCTTTGTCAGTAGTGTTTTATCGCAGCACTTAAATGTAATTAAGGAACACTTGGTCTCAAAATATTTGCTTTATTGTGTGTTATAGTCATATGACATAATGGACTACAAATCATTTACCGTACTGTTATATGGATACTAATTATTGAACTGGAGAGATGTCTCAGTGGTTAAGAATGCATTTCATCTTATTTTAGCTGAATTGAGTTTGTTTCCCAATATTTATGTCAAAATGTCCCCATGCTCCGGGGCATCAGGTACCTTCTCCTCATATCTGAAAGTACCTGAACACATGTGCACATGTCCATACAGAGACCAACATAGTCATATTACTACTGATAACATAAATGTAATTTTTTTTTCTAATTATGTGAGATAAATATTGTTAATAATCACTCTTTGGTATTCTTATCATTGCACAAGTTATACCGAGTCTTTGCTATATCTTGACAAAAACTACTTCTTGTGACAAAATTCCTAAACTTATACTTTAAATAAATAAGATTAAATAAATATGCCACTGAAACACTGTAAATGGGCATGTGTCTGAAGACCTTTATTTTCTACATATTCTGTACTGAATATTTTATTTAATACTACTGGCAACTGGTTGGTGTCTTGCTTCTTACTGGGACTCTCTAGAGAAGTTTATAAAAGTTACAGTATAGCTGTAGTGAGCTTCCACTTGTTAGCCCATGATCTAGATACCAATGTTTTACTACTATCCTTTCTACTGTCTAACTCTGACAATAAAAAAAAAAGAGCAGCAGCATTAACTTAAATTTGTATATATATATATATATATATATACACATATATATATATTTGTATATATGTATATATATATTTGTATATTTGTATTTGTATATATTGTATATATATATATATGTATATACAAATTCATCTATCACATAAATTTTTCTTAGTGCCATTCTTACTGCTTGTTGAATTAGATTACCATCTAATTCTTAAAATTCATTGACATTATGAAGTCATTTATTCTAAATTGAGTTAAATTAAATGTTTGCATTAAAGAATATTTTGTCAATTAACTATTTTATAGTAATTGTTGATAAATATTTACAAACACAGGTACTTAATGTTAGAAATATTATGCTTGTTTATTCTGTAATAATTTTCAACATACTAAGACTTTTAATTTATGAATGAAAACATTAACCAGAGCAGACATTTTTCATTAAGACAATAAATAAAGTGATGTTCAAGCCTTTTGTAATCAAATCAAGACCCTAAATGATCCTCCAGTGTATGACTCTTGTGTTCTAAGCTGTAGCTTTGGTATTTTTGCCACATGCACTTCAATTTACTTAAAAAGAAGTATTACAGATTTTTAAATCTAAAGATAAGTTTATACAACTGGATTATTTCCCCTTAAAGTGATTATTTTAGAATCTCAAAAAACATGTATATTTGCATTTCTGAGTAAATAAATATCCAGTGCTTAGTTTGTTTTCCTCATTGGCATTGTGAATTCCAAGTTATTTTAATGAGATATTTTAGAAGGGATGAATATAAAAATATATTTATTCCTTTTAAAATATCTCATTAATATCTTTATTTTTTGTTTAGTAAGTAAACTCTACAAAATGCAAATATAGAAATTCAAGTCATAGATTTATCTATTTTATGTATTAGTTAAAATTGGTGAAATTGCACAACCCAACATTTTAATCAAACTTATTCTTTTCTTTTTTTTTCTTCAAGTTTCAGTTTGGTTTTAGTGATATGTGTGACTGCATGATCTGCTTCCCAAGTAATTGTCTGTGAAAATGATTGCCATAAATTATAATATTTATCTATCAATGAGTGCATAATCTACTTTAATTCATTCATTTGAACTCTGCTGCAGTTTTTAATAATTTCATCTTATTCTCTGAAAACTTGAGGCATTATGTAAGAAAACATTATTTCTATTGACAAAAAGCTCAAAATTAATAAGAATAATTAAATTCTGCTAATCTTGCTCTAGCATCCATTTTCTTTCATAATTACAAGACTGTCTATATATTATGTTGAAAATTACTACAGAAGAAATGGGATTAATATTTCTATCTTTGTATACCTCTTTTTGTAACTATTTACCAATAGTTACTATGTAAGCATTAATTGACAATATACTCCTTGTATAAAGATATTTAATTTAGCTCAACTTAGATAGAGTAAATGACCTATTGATGTCATAGGAGTTATTTTTAGTTCACCAAAGAAACAATGAATTTTAAAAATTGAATGCAGTAAGAACAGTACTATGAAACTATGAAACAATCGTACCTATGTGACACAATTGCAATTCAGGGGAGATTGTTGGGTGTTTCCTTGTAACCTGGTCTTAGAAGAGTAGCAGTGACAAAGAGTGAAATATGATCTTGAATAAAGTTATAGAGCACCATGTAATATGATTATAAATTACTCAACTGCAAGTGTTATTGTACTGTAGACTGTAGTTTTGTTTTACTTTTATTTTACACAGTGAACAAAATAAAATACTATTTTATAAAAAGTTTTTCAGAAGTAGTTTTCAGGTTTTTTTTAGTTTATTTGAATAAAGAAATGCTTTCTGTAAAGTCAATTATTTGAAAACTCAAATAATTTATGGAACTTGTACAATTTTTTGAAGGACAAGTTTCTTGTTTCTACTGAAATGTACATTATATCCATGATCTGTCTTGCTGGTTAAAATGCCTGCCCCACTTCAATGTCCTCTCCTATCACAAAATCTACTCTACAACCTACTTCACAAATCCTCAATATCATAAATTGTCTGATTACATAACTTCAGAACTTTTAATATGTCATTTTTGAAAATCTTTAGAAGCAAATATTTCATTTAAGGTCTCCTAAACTGAATCCTTAATTTTTATGTATTTTCTCCATTCTGTGCTTTTAAAATCCAATAATCTGTTTATGTGAGTTATTTTATATCCAAAAAGTCTTATTATCTTATCTAAAATTATATTGATTTCAGGGCAATTTCTTCAGTTTCGTCATGTACTTACTTCTAAGACAGCTAGTTCATTTCTCACTCAGTGACCTATGGATGTGATTTTTTTAATATAACCAGAAATCAAATTCTCACTTCTTATGTATTTATACATGCACATATATGTTAATGTTGGTTGCACTCTCATGGAGGTAGGGGGAAGGAGATGAAGGCTTGTGGAGGGGACACTGGGAAGGGGTATAACATTTGAAATATTAATAAATAAAATAACCAATAAAAAACCAAAAATACAAAAATATATTTTAACTATAAGATTTGAATGCAAGTGTATGTGAATTAAATTGACAATATATTTTCAATATTTCCATAATTATGCTCAGCTTAAATATATTCTTCACAAAAGTAAAAAAAACCTTTATTGTTCATCATTCAATTAATATATTAATGTCATAATTAACCTACACATTTTTATAGTTTTTATGGAATCTATTTTTCTTGTATGGCCTTAAAATGATCAGTGTGATCCAGTCTGTTGCCATGTATCTATAATCCCATTTTCTCAAGAAGGTAAGGCAGAAGATTCAAAATTTCATGACCTGTAGTAGCTAAAGACCGATTTCAAGGCAGGTAGAGAGCCATTGTTGCACACTGTGAAAAGCAAAGGAAGTTGGAAATGAAATACAAAGGAGTTTATGCCTTGAAATAAATAAATGAATAAATAAATCATTATATAAGAGTGGATTGCTAACAAATTCATGGAGCAACCTATGTCAGATTTCATCTAAAAACATGTGCACAGATATCTACACGATAGTCACCCTCTTCATGTATATAATATAGAATACCCAATATAAAATATAAAAATACAGTATAAAATATCTAAGTTGATACCCTATACTCAGTTCTCATAAGAAGAATTTTACAATAAGTTTTGATATCAAATTATTACTTTCACCAGAGCTGAGTATGTGTGTGTATACTGCAATATATATATGTATATATGTGTGTGTGTGTGTGTGTGTGTGTGTGTGTGTGTGTGTGGTGTGTGTTTGTGTGTGTGTATTGTATTAGTTAGGTTTAATTTAAATAATCTGTGGTCAAAGATGTGGGAAAATATATGCAATTTCTTCAAAAACTACAATGAATAAAATCATATGAAATTGCATATGAATCATGTAGCAAAGAACCATTGACTTTAGCTTCATTTTTATATAATCCAAGATTGTGTAATCATGAAACTTCTAAAACCAGATTATGCATCATGTAAAGCATGAAGAATTTTCCACAACTTTTATTTACAAAATGTTTTTGCCATCTACTAAAACTAGAACTATATTTAAAATCTTTTGTGGAAATAAGTGATATCTCTTTATTTTGTGAAAAAAAATAGCTAGTTATGAGAACCAGGTTACTGAAATGCTAAATAATAGAAAATCTACTAAGCTTTCTTTAAATTCAATATACTTGTATCATTTGATAACATATTTAAACACAGAACATTCATTTTATACATTATCTTTTAATATTGCCCACCAATTGCATTTATGTAGAATCATTGCATGATTTTCATTAAAGATAAAAATATATCAATTAATAATTCTACATAGAACACCTAGATTATTTTCAATTAATATTTCTCAAGTATCAAACTCAATTGATATTTTTATCTATTTTTAATTATTATGTAAAATTCAATAATAAACAATAAATATATTTTCCATAAAAATATTCTTACAAAGTATGCTCAATTTAAAGTCATCCCCACTTGAATAATTCAGACATTCTTCCTCTGTCTCTCCATGTTCCCTGTTTCCCTTCCTCTATTCCATCCTTCCTTCTCCCCTTTTTTTTCTTTTATACTTTTTTCTTCTAGTGTTAAAAGAAATTAAACAAACAGTACCTAAGAGTTTGTTACAATTTTTTTTTGTTGTTGTTGTTGTTTTTCGACACAAGGTTTCTCTGTGTAGCCCTGGCTGTCCTGGAACTCACTCTGTAGACCAGAACCTTGAACTCAGCAATCTGCCTGCCCCTACCTCCCAAGTGCTGGGATTAAAGGCGTGCACCACCACCACGCAGCTGCGTTTGTTACAAATTAAAAAAAAAAAATTACAAAATTACAAGCAGAAGAAAATTTTTTCATGAACTCAGTAGCTGAGAAATGAAACACTCTAGTAATTACTATATATTTCTAGAAATTACTTAATGTTCTCAAATTTTTCTTCTTAAAGATTGCTTCAGAAACTGTTAATTTAAGCTAGTCAAATGAAGATCTTAAATAAATGTTCTAATTTAAAAATAGGTAATCTTGAAAAACCTATCATTACTCAAAACCTAACATATTCCTGATATATCAGAATTGGAGTATTCATATTTCAGGATTGCTATTCTTTTTTATTAATCATTTTATTCATTTACATTTCAAATGATATCTTCCTTCCAGGTTATCCCTCCACAAACCACATCCCATCCCTCCTCTCCCTCTTCCCCTTTGCCTCTATAAGGGTGCTCCTCTACCCGCTCACCCACTTCTGACTCACCACTCTAGAATCCCCCTATGCTGAAGCAACAAACCTCCAGAGGATCAAGAGCCTCCCCTCCCACTGAGGTCAAATAAGGCCACCCTATGCTACATGTGTATCTGGAGCCATGGCTCTCTCCATGTATACTCTTTGGTTGGTGCTTTATTGTCTGGGACCTCTGGGTAGTCCAGTTGATATTGTTCTTTGAATGGGGTTGCAATCCCCTTCAGCTCATTCAGTCCTTCCCTAGCACTTCCATTGTGGCCCCTGAACTCAGTCTGATACTCAGTCTTATGATTGTCTGTGAGTATCTGCATGTGTATTGGTCAGGTGCTCTCAGAGCCTCTCAGGGAACAGCCATACTAGGCTCTTGTCAGCAAGCGCTTCTTGGCATTAGCAATAGTGTTGGAGTTTGATGTCTGTAGATGGGATGGATTCCTGGTTGAGGCAGTCTTTGGCTAATGTTTCCTTCAGTCTCCATTTTTCGTCGCTGTCTTTCCTTAAAAACTTTGCAATGGGTGGGTGGTCTCATCCCTCAACTTGAGGTCATGCATTATCTACAAGAGATGGTCTCTATAGGTTCTATCTCCCCTTTGTTGGATATTTCAGCTAAAGATGTCCTTGTTTGGTCCTGGGAGCACTCTTGCTTTTCTGGTGGCTTTGATTTTCAAGTGGCTTTCCCCAGTTCCTAATCCCCCACTGCTACATATTACTCTTTTATTTCCTGACCCTTTGTACTTCTTTCCTGTCCCTTCCAAAACCTGATCTTCCTCCCTTTCTCCCCCCATATCTCTTACCCCCCAGGTCCCTCCATCACTCTACCTCCTGTGATTATTTTGTTCCCCTTTCTATGTAGGATTGAAGCATCCACAATTTGGTCTTCATTCTTCTTAAGCTCCATATGGTTCATGGGCTTTATCGTGAGTATTCTGAGCTTTTAGGATAATATCCACTTATCAGTGAGAACATACTATATGTGCTCTTTTGTGTCTGGTTTACTTACTCAGGATGATATTTTCTAGTTCCATCCATTTACCTGATGTTCCAACATATAACAAGGACACATGCTCCACTACGATTATAGCAGTCTTATTTATAATAGCAAGAAGCTGGAAACAACCCAGATGTTCCTCAACAGAAGAATGGATACAGAAAGTGTGGTACATTTATACAATGGAGTACTACTCAGCTATTAAAACCAATGACTTAATGAAATTCTCAAAAAGTGAATGGAACTGATTTCAATTCTTAAAGATTCAGTTTCATTGAAGAATAGAATCACCAATATCTCCAATTTTCAACTCAGTTTACACCTTCTCCACACTAATATTGCAATTTATGACAATTTTGAGATGAATCTATAGAAAAAACTTTTAAGCTTCATGGGAACCCTGGGCTGGAGGTGGGGGTGGGGAGCAGAAAAAAAAAAGAAAAAAATTTAAGATTCATAATTATTTATAAAATTATAGAAATAGGAGGCATCCCCCAGCTTACGTAGGAACATTAAAAAAGAACAATTAATATTGCGCTGATGGAAATATACTAAAGCTTGTTTTTTTATAGTAAGAGACTATGTAAGGAAAGGAAATAATATGCATATTAATGCTATTGTTATGCTTGTAGGTTTTAGTTAGGGTGACTACACATGAAATTCAGACAAACAAAATGTAACTAGATTTTGAATTATAAATAAAAATATTTTTTTTGTCAATGATGTGTTCTTGTATATAGGAAATGCTCAAAAGTTCCTCCCCAAATATGACAACATCTATAAAAGTTAACAATTAGAATAGATGATGTATATATAAAAATCAGCAACAGAGCCTGGAGAGATGGCTCATCAATAAAGAGTTCTTCTCTGCTCTTCCAGAACCTAGAGTTTAGTTTCCAACAATCAAATGAGACAGCTTACAGCCATCAATAACTCCACGTTCGGGGGACTGGACATACCCACACACTTATAGCAAACATTAATTAATTCATAAACATAAACAATCACACACATAATATTTTAAAAGCAAATTTACTATGCAGAGCAATAAAACATCTAACAACTACTTCAAGAAAGCAGTCTAATATTAAGATGATAAAATTTCTCAAATTTATGTGCACATTTAATATAGACTTTCTAATTTTTCTGTCCTTTTGCATAGTAGAATACTGATCTTAAAATCATGAGAATATTGATAATCCATAAATACAAATAATCCTGCTAAGAATAAAGTTAGTTTCTTTACAATTCTTATTTTAAGTTTTTAAAATATACCTTAAAGCTACAACTTTATAGCTAAGAAAGGGGTTAATGACTATTATCCAAAATACAAAATATACAGAAGAGTGGGAAAATTTAAAAACAATAATTTTCAATAATATATATAAGAAAATTTTATCAGAGATTTGGTCCAAACTAAGAAAACTACTTAGAACTAAAGTTTAGAAGGACCATATTATATGACAGTTCTTATTTTCTGAAATACATACAAAATATTTGAAATTAGAATTTCAAAGATATTTGAATTTATATATGTTCATTACAGCATTATTTACATTTGCTAGTTAGCATCAACTTAGAGTCCACGGTATCTAGTCAATTGATTTAGCAAAAGCAATACATGTATATACTAAAAATGATATGCTTTCATGTTAGCCTATCTTTTATGTTTCAAAAAGAATTCAATAATTTGTGACAATGTGAATGTACTCAGAGAACAAGATCAAGGGATAAATCCAGAACACTAAAAATATTAATAGATAGATAGATAGATAGATAGATAGATAGATAGATAGATAGATAGATGGATGGATGGATGGATGGATGGATGGATGGATGGATGGATGGATGGATGGATGGATAGATAGATAGATAGATAGATAGATAGATAGATAGATAGATAGATAGATAGATAGATAGATAGATAGGCTTCCCTTCACCTGGGAAGCAGGGCAAGGGATCACTGGGATCACTGAGTTAGGAGGCCAGATTGCTCTACAGAGAGCATTCTAGGGACAGTCAGGGCTATATAAATAACATTGTTTCAACATACTAAAACAAAAAACTAAATAAACAAACAAACAAGCAAACAACTAGCCAGCCATGGTTTTATTTATATATCATATTTAAGCTGTTACATTTATAACATCATAGAGCAGAATTATGGTTCCTCGATCTTGATGGATGGATTCTAGTTTAAAATAAGAAGACACTGTGATCAAAGAGTTCAAGAAGTTCAAACCAAATGTTTATATATATATATATGACAAGAAAGCTATAAATATAAATATACAAGGTGATTAATATAGACACACTTTTAGTTAAAAAATGTTTTTAAATTAAAATTGGCTTATTAAATTACTGATAACATTGATCAAACTTAAATCAGTTTTTCTCATTTATATAGGCAACACTATTCATAAAAGCTATTTTTTTCTCAGAGATGACCAAGACAAATATTAAACAACTTGGAAACTACAAACTTTTCTGTAGATGTCAACTATTTTAGTATGTTTTCATAAATACAGAGTATGTTAAATGTATCTCTTTAATGGGAATCAAGATGAGAATTAAAACAATGAAATGAACACTTCACTTCATATAACCTGAGACAGCATTTATTGTTTTTTATACAATAATTTTATGTTTCTCAAAACTTCATTTTTTTTCTATGATCAATGATATCAAAGGAAGAAGAAAGACATGCTGGGATCATCTCAGAGACTGAGAACCATGCCATGTTAGTATGCTGTACTCTTAAAGAAGATATTTTTTCCTGTATCTATCAGAGTTGATTCTAGTTTCTGACTATTATGAATCAGGCTGCAATGAACATAGTGGAGCATGTGCCTTTGTGGTATGGGAGAGCATCTTTTGGGTATATACCCAGGAGACATATAAGCTGTGACTTTCAGGGAGAAATATTTCCAACTGTCTGAGGAATCTCCAGTTTGATTTCTAGGGTGGTTGTACCAATTTGCAATCACACCAGAAATGGAGGAATGTTCCTCTTTCTCCACATCCTCACTAATATGTGCTTTCCCTTGAGTTCTTGATTTTAGCCATTCTGATTGGTATAAGATGGAATCTCAGGGTCATTTTGATTTGCATATACCTGATGACTAAAGATATTGAACATTTCTTTGAATGCTTTTCAACCATTCAAGAATTCAGTTGAGAATTCCCCGTTTAGCTTTGTAACCCATTTATTAATTGAGTTATTTACTTTTTGTTTGTTTGTTTATTTGTTGTTGTTGATTGCAGTCTATCTTCTTTAGGTCTTTATATATTTTGGATATTAGTCCTCTATCTGACCAGACCTTTTAGAAGAGCTACTACCAATACTCCTCAAACTAGTCAACAAAATAGAAACAGAATGAATACTACTTAACTCATCTTCTGAAGCCACAGGCACTATGATACCTAAAATACACAAAGACACAACAAAGAAAGAGAACTTCAAACCAGTTTCACTTATGAATGCTATATTTGGGAACAGCAGGTATAGTTAGAGTTCTGTAGTAGCTTGCATTTTATTGATGGATTATGTTATTGACACTAACACTTTAGCATTCTAAAAAGAAAAAGTGTAAGTGTGCTGGTAAAGTTGATGTTAGAGTGCTCTGTGTCAGCATTTGTTCTCAGAACCTAGGTGAAAATAGACTCTCATCCCATCTTCATCATTCCATAGCTAGCTAAAAATAGCAAAATGGTAAGAGAAGACGAAAAGCTGGAGTGATTTGAGTCATTAATTTTGAGTATATCTTATATAAAGATCAGTATGCATCAGTTAATTTTTAAATGTTTAAGAAAGAAAGTCTCAGAAAGAAAATCAAATTGGCAAAGCCAGCATAGAGTCAGGTGAGAAGATATAGTTTTAAAAGGTATCATTTCTACATTCAGCTAGTGCTACAAAAAACTGTTCTGTGATTGCTTGTGAGATTAACATAATCTTGAACACATTCTCTGGAGACACTTTTCTCTTATAAGCATCTAGAATCTATAGAAGTTGCACTTTTTTAGTAAAATATACAAAACAATATAATATTTAAAATGAACAAATACTTAAGAAGTTTTCTAACGTCAATTAAACTTTTCTATTTTCTTCTTAGTGCATGATCATGGCTCACAATCACTATGCACATAGTTCTGCTGGTCACAAAAAAATAGTATTTTGTTTGTTTGTTTTTCTTCTAACAGCAAGTTAAAATAAGGAGTAGTATGTCTCTATCCACTTACAGCCAAACTACATGTAGATAGGAAAAGGAAAACTCAGACTTAAGGCAGCTCTCAAACACCACAGCATGTCTTCAAGAGTGCCTAGTGAGTGACATCAAGTTCAGAAGGTTGGCTTTATTTCATCAAGATGTCAGTATTATTATTTTTAACAAGATTTGTTCCATAAAGGATCCCAGGATCTCTCAAGAGCTCCCTCAATGTAAAGATGCTTGTTCCAGCTATTAGGGGTTACCAACTCTCTCCTTTCCTTCTTTGGGAAAGATTGAAGCTTTGAGAAAGGAAGTAGAAAATAAGTGCAATGGAAACTCCCAGGAATCTATAAGGATGACCCTGGTGAAGACTCCAGGGATAAAGAGCATGAACAGGCCATTTTCTGTTTCCAGGCAAAGTTTCCGGTAAAGGGATAGAGACACCAACACAGTCATCTACATGACCATAAACCAACAATTTCTCCTATCTGAAAATGTTCCAGCGTAGAGATGGTTTAAAACTTTGGGCTGGTGAGATGACTCAGAGGGTAAGAGCACTGACTGCTCTTCCGGAGGTCGTGAGTTCGGATCCCAGAAACCACATGGTGGCTCACAACCACCCTTAATGAGATCAGACACCCTCTTCTGGTGTGTCTGAAGACAGCTACTGTGAATTACCCCAGAGCGAGCAGGGCCAAAGAGCAGCCACACACATGATGACTCACTGCCATCTGTACAGCCACAGTGTACTCATACACATAAAATAAATAAAATAAATCTTAAAAAAAAAAAAAAACTTCTGAAAGAGGCTAACAAATAGCTAGTCAACTTGAGACCAGTGTCACAAGAGGGGGCCCATGCATGATACTGCCTGGAAGACCAGGAACCTGAGTAGAGAGACATAGGATAGAACCTGTCATAACCAGAAAGAAAAAAGTCAATGAAATGATTGCAATGATACTCTTCTATACTTGTAGACTAGAGCCTATCATAATTGTCACCAGAGAAGCTTCATCAAGCAACTGATGGGAAAAGATGCAAGAACCCACAATGTTTGGACATTAACAGAGAGAGAAGAACAATTGTGGATTGTGGGAACAAAGGGGTCATGACACCACCATAAATCTAAACACTGAATCAACTAACCAGTGCCTAGTCTGGCTTGGCCACAGCAGGGATGGTGTCACATGGGTCCCTACTCTGGAATAGTGCCAGCAGGGTGTGGGCCTCCACAAGCAACCATGGTTGCCATAGCATGAGTCTTATTATTATGATACATATATTCCCATGTTCCTTCTTCAGGAAATATTCTCCCTGCCAAGGTTATCAGGGAATGTCCTCTTTGACATGATTAATGACTCCATGCAAATTAGAAATAGCACAAGTCCAGGAGTCAAGGTTATGCCCGTATCTTGGGAAAATGCAAAACAGTGAGGCCTTCAGCACAGCCCAGAAGGCTGTGGGAAAGATCTCTGAAAGCACGAGTTCAAAAATATATAATCTCTCAACTGTGCAAAATATTAAGGATGCAATATAAATTGTAGAAGGAACTCCACAGATCTGAATGAAAAGACACAGCTGTACTATGAGCCAGCTTCTCAGGAAGATACTAAGAAAGGAGATAAAGAGACACAGGGAACGGCCCTCACCGGGTAAGATCCTACCAAGCTAAGTACTTAGTTCGTACTTAGAAAGACAGGTAGATTCTTGAGTTAAAGCTCAACCTGGAAGTGAAGGAGTTTATGACTAAGCCCAGCTGTGGTAGGGATGATAATTTCAGGGCAAGCTCCCACAGAGCTAGCTAATTATCTGTGCTTAACAAAAGCAGTCAGACCTCTGAATACTTTTGAAATGTTAAAAAAAATGTGCTTTTTAATTCTTTGTAAGAATCCTGGTGATGGGGTCAGGCTATGCTGACTCATGGGATAATAAAAGAGAATGTGGAATGATAACTGAATTGATGTGTAAATAAAAGACCAAGCTTTTGATTTTCAAGAGGTGAACTATCAAGAGAGAGGTTTTTTTTTTCTTTTTTGTTTTTGTGTGTTTTGTTTTTTTTGTTTTTAACTTTAATTTCAAAACACCCCTCTATCAGGAACTCCTCTCCAAGCCAAGGATATTTCTGGGGAACTAGGGTCCACAGGGGCTCACAAGACTGAAGCATCCATCATGGAATCTGAGTAGATCTGTCCTAGATCCTCTGCATATATGTTATGGTTGTGTAACTTGGTGTTCTTATTGGACTATAAACATTGTGAGCACAGGCTGTCTCTAACTCTTTTCCTTGCTTTTGGGATACTTCCTCCTACTGGTTTGCCTAGATTAGCCTTAATATATGAGAGAATATGCATATTTGTACTGCAACTCGATATCACATGTTTGGTTGACATCCTTGGAGGGCTGTCCTTCTCTAAAGGAAGAAAAGGGAGGAGTGTATCTAGGGGAGAGAGGATGTGGAGTGCAAACTAGGAGAAGATGAGGGAAAGGAAACTGGGATGGGCATGTAGCATATGTGAAAAGAATTTAAAATAAATATTGCATCAAGCAAGAGGGTCTTTCCAAAACCTCAAAGAAACTTGTGTAGCATGAAAACATCATTGACTTCTTTCCTCGTTGAAGATTATTGGGAGGCATTTTTATTTTATTTTCTTAAAAACTTTTTATCGATTATTTGTGAATTTCACATTATGCACCCAAATCGATCTCATCTTCATATCACTCTATTTCTGCCCTTGTAACTTCCCATCCCATAAATAAATAAATAAATATGTAAATAAATAAATGTTTAAATGCTTAAAAAATTAAAACAAGCAAACAAACAAAAAACATCTGGCCATAGGACCTGCAGTATATCATGGTATACCACACAGTATATCCATTTGCCCAAACAGCTTTATTTGAAATTGTTCATAACAATGAAGAATTTGTCTGGTTTGATGCCTCTGGCTTCCACTACATTATTAAAACTGGATATTCATCAGGACTCCTTTTGTAGATCCTGTAGTTGCCCTGGGTTATGGAGATCCTTAATCTGGATCTGCAGGACTGACAGATCCTTCATGTGCTCATACAGCTAATAGATGGGGTGATATGGGGGTGTGCCAACTCAGAGCCTAGATCTGGGCCTGTGTGGAAGCTGAGTTCGTCAGCCTGCCAGCTCTCCCACACTGGTGCTATCACTGTGCTACACAAGTGAGGTGCAGGGCACAAGTGAAAGGAATTAATTTATTCATTTATTAATTGATTCACTTTACATTCTCACCACCACTCATCCTCCTTCTTCTCTTCCCAGCCCTACCCTCACACTTCCCTCTCCCCATTCTCCTCTCCCCTTCTCTTCAGAGAAGGGAAGTCACTCCCATGGCTACCCTGCTGTCCTGGTATATCACGTCTCATTAGGACTAAACATAACCTCTCTCACTGAACCCAGACAAGACAGCACAGCTAGGGCAAAAGGATCCAAATGCAGGTAACAAAGTCAGAGGCAGCCCCTGACCTAATTGTTAAAAGACCTACAAGAAGAATAAGCTCCACACCTACTGTTCAATGCCTTGATGGATACATGAATGACACCACATATCAGACACCACCAATATTGATACAAAACTTATCCCTGGGAATACAATGACATTTCACTGAATATCGATCAGAATAAAAATAAGAGGATAACCTAGGTGTATTAAAATTAGATCAGTAAAACTAGTCCAAAGAGCTTATCTGACCTGCAGACTGGGGGAAAGTTATGGTTGCTTCTCTATCTTTCAGCTTTTCAGATTATATGTTTTCAAAATATTCCCTAGTAGCACCTTGTATTCTACTGGAATCTGTTGTATCCATTTCCTTTTATTTCCAATTTATTCCTTACATCTTCTGTTTCTATTCTTGGCTACTGTAGTTATAAGGCTATGAATCTTTTTCATCTTATAAAAGAACTGGCATTTTATTTGATTTGGTCTCTGCATTTTTGTTCTTGTCTCTGGTTGCCTCCTGCCTCAATACCTCCTTTTCTGGAATTTGAAGTACATCATTAGGTTATTTATTGGGAGAACTCTTGGACAGTTATAAGCTTTAATATTAGAAATGCTCTTAGTTGTTTCCCAAAGATTCTAACAGATTGTGCTAACATTTTAACTCTAAGAACTTTAAATTAATTTGTTCTTTTTTCAAAATTATATTATGTGTCTAAACATCTGAAAATAGAGTTAATATAATTCTCCTAGACACAGTTGCTATAATTTAAAGACATATTATTTCCCAAATACTCAGATACTGCCTAGATTGTTTTCAGTGTAATGACAGAGAAGTGGTCAAGATGGTGTTAGAGTAGCTATACACAGAGACATTAAAAAAGTCCTCATAGGATGTTGAGGTAAACTCACAGGAGTGGTTTATTATGAAAGTCTGAATCTGATCCTGAAATCACTCATTGCCGTTCTAACTAGAGATGTGACATTTCCCTCCCAAATATGTTCATGCTGTGTTGTCATTTACTATTATACAGCCAATCAGAGAAAAATGTAATGGAGCAGACTGATAAAGCCTTTCATCTTCCAAAATCATAAACTATATAAAACTCCTTTCATATAATGTTACATATAGCCAACTATTTCTTCCATTGATATATATGTATATTATGTGTATATATATGTATATGTGTATGTGTATATGTATATAGTAATTTGATGAAAGAAATCAAAGACTTTTTTAAAACATCCCATCTTGTACCTGTCAGGGAGCATTTATTTTCTTCAGGTAGTTAGCCAGTCACTTAAATTTTTAAAAATTATTCTCTACTTTAAAGGAGATTAAGGTAATATTAAAATATATTATATTATATAAAAATTAAATTTAATATTGTAATGGCTAGTTTTTATAGCCATCCATGTTCAGATATAAATTCCCATTAGATATTTTGGTAGTTGTTTTCTCTGTGATAATCTTCTCACCAAGTTTCAAGACCATAGTACTTACTTGTATAGGTATGCTAGTAGAAATCCCATTAATTTTTATAGTGAAGAGAGTGGCATATATGATTCTTGTCTTTGCCTCATTAAATCAGTTTCTAAGGATTTACTCTGGAAATTCAAAAGCTTAGAATTCATACTTCCTAATTGTCAGCTTATAAATGAATGTTACATATGAAAAATATCAAGTTGGTTAGATTATCAAAACATTAGTTTCTCAGTTATAAAATAGAAATGTCTTCATGTTTCAAGTAGTATCGATAATTAAATAAACAGATGTATGCAAAGAAATTAAAATACTGTGTGGTTTGACAGCTTAGTCACTGTTATTGGTGTTAACTGTGTCTTCCACTCACTTGCCAAATATTTACTGTGTACCAGCAGTGTATCTGGCAGTACCAAAGAAACTGAGTAACTAGGGGAAAAGCCTCTGTACCAATGAAAATTAATTCTAGTATGAAAAAAGCAATAAATAAAAAGTATTGTTTTAGACATCACTATTATTTAGAAATAAATATGGGAAATACTGGTACAATTCTGCCAGCAGTTGCAAGGTCATGTGATAAAATATGAAAAGAAAGGAAAAGTAATTTTAATAAAAAAGTTTATGTAAAGAGTTTCATAAATGAAAGATCAGAGAGAGGTCAACATTCTGAGGGAAAAGATGCCTTAACTTGTCATAGTAACCATAAAGATGGGTTATAAAGCATCCCAAACAATGGATAATCAGTGTAAAGTCACAAGGCAGTCACTCCCAGGAGACCTCTGAAGGAAGAGTGATGACAGAAAGATCAAGCCTCATACCTAAGACGTTTTGAGGAAGTAGTTAGTAAGCTCCTTTCTGGATATGTCTGACAGCCTTGAGTGGACAGACTTCAGTTTAGAATGTTACTTTGCTTGTAAATTGGGCTACTTGTTCTTTTCTCAGAGAAATTAAATCATAGATTATGAGTTGGAACTGAGAAGAAATATTGGAATATTCAAATTGGGAATGAAAAGAATGAACAGATTACATGCAAAATATATGTTGCTTCTTCTAATGAATATTTTATATGAGTAATGAAGCTCATCAATGACGCAAGCTACACCTTGAGTTTAGTAACCACGAAAGCCAACAAGTGGTTAAGCTAGACTTTAAATTTTATCAGATTGTTTTGAGGTTCATAGGAAGAAAAAGGAAAGCTAAGACTGAGGGCAACTGGCAGACAATGATGTTTGTGGGAGGATGAGACAGTTTCCATGAGAATGGAGCAGCCAGCCTTCTTCTTAGGGGTAGTAAACTGATCAAACAGTGCTGACTAAGAAGCTTCTGTTGGAAAAGCTTCAGATTGCTTCACCTGCCTGTAACCTAAGGACTTCTGAGGCTGAAGCAGAAAGGTGAGGAATTATGGGCCAGTCTGGGATACATACTGGGGTCCTATCTCAACTGAACAAAATAACTTGGAAAAGAAAAAGTTACTAAACAATGTCGGCTGAAAAGTTTTGAGGTTTTAGCCACCAAATTCGTGATGTTGACACTTAAGAGTTTAAAAGTATCACAAAATTATTGGAAATAGAGTTATTAAAACATAATTTTAATAGAAACTCACGCATAAGTTTTACCTTCCAATGTGCAGAAAATAGCAATCAATTAGTAGCTCCAAATGCAATCCCCTATAATCACCTGTCACTTCTTTCTGCACAAGCTGCTGATAGACAATGGCAAACCTGAAGGCAGAAGTTCAGAAGATGGACATTCAGAGCCAAATGAGCCTATTAATGATTCTCTGGGTTTTCTTAACTTCATCTTTACACACTGAAAAATACAATTCTGATTTTAGAAGTTGTGGAAGAGATTGGTTCCAAATAATTTTCTTCAACATTTCTCTTGACAGAATCACATATGTGTCTAGGGAAGAAATATTTATGTACTGACATGCTCAGATACCCAGGTGCCCAACCAAAAACAGCTGAATACTCAGGCATTTCAAACCTAAGAGTTCTAAGCAAAACTAACAGAGGAAAATTTGATAAGGGACGTACACCCAGCAATTTTGTTTTCTCTCAGCTTTTTCTATGAAAAACTATAAACATATATTCTAAGGAGGCCAGAGCATGAAGGTTCTTTTATCTGAATATCTATATCATCTTAG
>NW_022196891.1:43119806-43147175 GCF_008632895.1 Mastomys coucha | reverse complement strand
AGAAAAAGAAAAAGAAAGAAAAGAAAAGAAAAAAGAAAATTCCCAGGATGCAATTAGTATGAAACTTTCCAAATGTTTTCTTCTATAAACTCAGTATCTATGACTCACCACACAGAAAGTGAAAATGTGACAAAAGGGAATCATAGTGGCATGAGAGACACAAAGCAAGTTGTATATATTCAAAGAATATGTAACATATATGGGAGAAATTTTGCAGCAATTTGTAAAATAATTTTGATTAGTGAATTTCAAGAAGATAGATGTCTTTCTCTGGATGAGTAAGATGGAGAACCATGCAAAGTAAACATGACAAGAACACAACAGTGTACCACAAAATGTAATATTATCAAAGGAATGATATTTGGCCAACCTTCATATTATTAGACAAAAGCAAATCACTAGCTCTGCTTGTACTCTAAGATACTACTTGGTATTATAGCTCAATCATATTATGTTATGTCTGCAAAATATATATACTTTTTAAAGAACCTTTTCAAAATAGTGGTTTTCCAAATCACTAGAGGAGAATTAATGTGAAAATTTATAACATGAATATATTCTTTCTTCTATTTACTTAGACTTTCAATTACTAAATGCATTTAGTGTATTCAGTATCATTTTCAACTTTTACTATTGCATTAATGTATATTCTTAAAATATCTTCCTTGTTTTCAATATTAGAGACAGGAGGTTCTTAGAATTTATGATAAGAAAAGCAAAACCCTTAGATTATGGTCTATATATATTGAAATAATGGTTAGAAATAGTTTGCAAAAAAAAATTTATGATGATGAACAAATAATGAGAGAATTGCTTGAGTTGTCAAAGTATATTTATTTATATTTATAGGAAACTTTGAGAATCTAAAACTGTCATGTTGGACATATGTGTGAAAATCTCAGTACTGCTTTTGATTTGATGTTTTTTTTTATTACAATTTTGATTCTAGTGGAGAAAAACCAATCTCATGAATTGAATGTGTAGTATTCATGAGCACAAGAATAAAGGACAAGTCTAGTGTTTTGTTAAAATACTTAAATACAGTAAGATTTGAAAACCACTTCCTGTTACAATCTACTCTTTCCACAATCCAGATGCTAATGCTTTCATTTTCTTTAAAAGGAAATCTAGAACACCTTTGAAGAAATTTGAATGACAATTAGAGTAAAGCAACCCCTGATCCAAAAATAGACCTAAAAAGAACAACAGAAAAACAAAATAAAAAGACAAGCACAAATGGTAAAGGAAGATTGTAGTGTGTGCATAGTGAGAGTAAAGCATGCAAGGAAACTCAAGAAAATAAAAAACAAACAAACAAAACAACAACAACAACAACAACAACAAAACATTCCAGAGAGGAAAGCTGCCCCAAGCTTCTGCTACTGCTTTCTTTTGTCCAAATTAGTCATAAAATTTGATTTTTCTGAGTTTGGAATATATGTACAAATTTAAACCTTCCATATTAGAGATGGGAGCATATTGAAATGCTTCAACACCTTACAAAAGATTAAATTATTTGAAACTCACTATGATATAAAAATTCACTCAGTAGAACACTCAGTGTTCAATATGCAAACACTTAGAAATGACTAGCAATTGTTCTCAGATGGTATAAAAATAACACAACCATCTTGTATGTTATAAAAATAAAGAAAGAGTAGGGTATAAAGATTAAAGTAAAGACTGTGATACATAGAAAAAATTTAAAAATATATACTTTTTAAAAGTTGGGCTGACAGGTGGCTCAGGAGGTGGAGTTACTGGCACACAAGCCTGAAGACCCCAGTTATGTAGCCAAATGCCACAATGTGGCAGAAGAGAAATACAGAGAATTGTGAGTTTTTGTGTAACGTATACACCATAGCCTCAGTAGTAGTGTCAGTCCATGGGACCTCCCCTTGAGCTGAATTCCACTTTGGACCTATCCCTGGATCTTCTTTTCCTCAGGCTCCTCTCCATTTCCATCCCTGTAATTCTTTCAGACAGGAACAATTATGGGTCAGAATTTGCATAATACATGTGGTAGTTCAGGAAGCTTCTACATTCTGTCACCATAATTTACATTTCCTTCACCTTTTTTTTTTATAAATTTAATATTGCAGTATGTGTATTCTATTGTATTTTGATTCTTTGATTTAGCAAATATATTGGAAATGTGTCCATGGTATTGAATGTAACAATTTTGATTTTGTTATAACTTTATTTCTATTGATATGTGAATAGCATGTTCACCTGATCATCCTTTGGAGAACACTTAGATTGTTTTTTAGTCTAGTTCTTATCTCTTGAGGGATGATTGGACAGCTAATGGCTGTTACGAGAGGAGATATAATTTTCATTATGCTTGGAGCCACTAATAAGCTTATTTTAATCTGGTAAATAATCTTATATCCATACAAAAGAAAAAAATGAAAAACAAATTATATAATGCAGAAACCCACAGAGATGGAACACACACACACACACACACACACACACACACACACACACACGCACATATTTGGGCAGCATCATATCTTCTCTCCCCTCTCACCTCTCTCTCTGGCAGAGGACAACCTCAGTTCTCACTCATGAAGTATTATCCACTTTTGTGAAATAAAGAAAGAATGAAAGAATAAAAGAGTGGAAGATTAAAAGAAAGAAAGAAAGAAAAAGAAAGAAAGAAAGGAAGGAAGGAAGAAAGGAAGGAAGAAAGAAAGAAAGGAAAAAGGAAGGAAGGAAGAAAGGACAAAAGAAGGAAAGAAAGAAAGAAAGAAAGAAAGAAAGAAAGAAAGAAAGAAAGAAAGAAGGAAGGAAAGAAAGAGGAAAAAGAAAAAGGAAAGCAAAACACATAGTTTCCGGATTGGGTAGCATTGTGATACCTTGTAGCATGATTCTGTTCACTTCACTAAAGTTCACAAACAAGGAAGTGCGCACACACTCACACACACATAAATAGACACAGAGCAGAATCTCTCATTCTCTTCCAGCTACCTATACATAACCAAGGCGCAATGTCATCTTATTCAGGGGTTCTGAGGAAGGTGTGCTTTGGAGTAACGAAAAGAATGAACCAAAGTCAATCATGGTGTACAAAATGAGAGCTCTGTGTTCTGTTTCTACTGGTTCTCCAGACAGTTCATAAAGAGAGCTCAGCTCTTGAAGACCAAAGCCTAGTCTTCTATTTACATATTAATTCAATCATCTACCCCAGGTTCCCATTTGATTATGTCATGAGTCAGAATTTTATAACCTGAGCCCTTTCATTCTTAGAAAAGGACAGCAAGTACATTTTTTTTGACACGATAAATGAATTCAGAGATCTGCCTGCCTTTGTAAACACAGACAATAAACTCAGCTGGGTGAGATCTTACCTTGCTATCACCACTCCACATATCTCTTTATCTCCTTCCTTAATATCATTCTGCTGAGCTGACTCACAGTACATTTGCCTCTGTTCTTTTAGGTCTGTGAAGCATCTTATATAAGTCATATTTCATCCTTATATTTTGTATAGTAAATAAATTACACATTCTTGAACTCATGTTTTCAGAGGTTTTTACTAAAGCCTTAAGAGCTTCCCTAAAACTCAAAGTATTAATCAATTTGTTGATATTATATATATATATATTATATATATTATATATATATTATTATATATATTATTATATATATGTATTATATATATAATCATTTGACATTAGACACATCCTCACCTCTTAGACTAATGCTGTTTCTGATTATCATGGAGTAATTAACATTGACAGAGAAGATATTTCCTGATAAACTTGGCAGGGAGAATATCTTCCAAAGAAAGAAGATAAAGTAAATGATGTTCATTATTATACAAACAAGCCTCACACCTAGCAACCCTCAACACCTGTGGAGGCACATGTCCTGCTGGGTCTCTTCCAGGAGCAGTATCCCTGTCAAGCCATTCCTTGTGTGATCATGCATGGCTGCACAGGGCTCTCATACATTGACTGGTCAACCAGTCCTACTGACCTGTCCTGTGATTGAAAGCATGCTCAAATATGACCTTCACTGTACATAGGTTCTGGTTATTAAACTAATCCAGATCTTAGTTCATTATATACCCTATTTCCTCTAAAATTTCTGGGTTAGTGCAAATCGCCAATCTGGATTTCTACCCCACCCTAGATTATTTATTTTCCAGATAAAAGACACACAACTTTTATAATAAAGCTCAATCAACACTACAGCTGTGCAGATATTATGATATCATTAGATATCATTAGAATATTATGTCTACTTCTCTGCTAATTATCCCATGTTATAACTTGCCATGTTCCATCTGGGCCATTTTTAACTCTACCTCACTGTCCCTCATGGTTTCATGATTTACCTACCTCATGGCAGCTGCAATATGTAGTAAGGCACTAAAGGTCAGCTATGATTGGTAGGTGGAAGAAAATTCCATGGTTCACTTCCATGTGTCACTCACCAGAGTTTCATATAGTTTGGTTGTGAACAATTCTCATATTTTTTGCTGCTGTCCTTTGGTGTTTAGTTCTTACCATTGTCCCCACTATCTTCTTGTTTCCACAATATTCCTCTTCTTTTAAGAACTCTATTTTTCTATACTCTATACTATACTATAGTATAAATCAGGTAGGCTTTCTGTGGTTATATTAGGCTCTTAGCAAGTTTGTTTCCTCTATTATCTCTTGTCATGATTTTAATTGTAGTTCTCTGGATTTTTCTCCAGAATCTGTGGTGTAGGTTTCGTTAAAATATGTTTCTTTTACTTTTTTCAAGGAAATTCACTGAAATTCCATGCCACATTATTTTTTTACTTATAATAATGATCGTAGTAATGAAATTCAAGGTTTTTTGTGTATCTAAGAAAACAGAAATTCATTCATTGTCCTTTATCTTGTCATGTTAATATCAAAGTTGAATTTTTAGCAGCCTATAAATGTCTTTCTGACATTCATTATTCTAAAATTATTCCAAAGGAATGGACTGAGGACAATTCATACTTAACATACAGAAATAAAACTCTAAGTTCTGAAAGTTCTGAAATGTAGGTATAAGAGTACATATTCTTGAAAATTAAATATGGGGAAAAAGCATGGATGTACAGTGTTTCCTCAATATTTCTATCAAGTGAAAGGATTTGTCATTTTGTATCCACTTCTTCCTTAAAAAAAAAAAAAAAAAAACTGAATATAGTACATCTTCCAAGACTGAGAAAAAACATTCCAATCTCTCTTCCACAGTAGGTCTCACTTCACTCTTGTAGTAATATTAAAAAGATTTTGTTATTTTTAAAAAACATACAGCAGTGAATAAGTCGATGCTTTCTTACCAGGAAACATTAAAGAGAAAATTTAGAGCGTGATAATTTAAAAAAAATTAAAGATATATTTTTATTTTAATTATGTGTATGTCTGTCTGTAAACATGTGCTCATAAGTACTGGTTTCCACATAGGCCAGAGAAAACAGATGCTTCTGGGGCTGAAGTTTAAAGAGCATGTGTGCATTTTAATGTGCTTTCTGTGAAACAAATGTGGGTCTTTGAGAGCAGCAAAAGGGACTCTTAGCTGCTAAGCTATCTCTCCAGTTCTAGAATTCTCATAATTTTACATATTTAGAATTTTCCTCAAAAGAAGCAGAGTCAATGGACACAGAGTTTGCCGACTGTCATTTAAACCTATTTAATCATCACTTCATGGGGGTCTTCATTGTCATTATCCATTTGCATATAGTACTTTGGTTCATTCACAGTATATTCAAGCATATTTTTGTATTATTTGAAATATTGTTAGTTTTAATTTTTTTTCTTCTTGTCAGATTTTATGTTCTCTCACCAGGTTTTACCAAGAAATTATTAGTTATCTGCTGTACTCAATATATTTCCAGCAATTTAAATTTACATTTTAATGTCTATCATCTATCTAGCTATCATCTGTGTATCTATGTATCTGTCTGTCATTTCTCTAGCAAACCATCTGTGTATATTTGTAGTGACCTGTATGCTAACTAATGCTTACTAATTAATGAGGAATATGATATAATATTATAATTTAATACTATTTATAGAGATAAATAGTTCAAAATTGTCACCCTGGCCTCTTTCTTTCTCCCTTAATTATGACAGATGTTTGGGGATCCCTTCTTGGTGATTTTTTCCTGTCATTTCAATAACAGTACTCTTAGTTCTTTCCTTTTTTCTCCAAGATATCACACACACACACACACACACACACACACAAATGACTTTTATATAGCATTGTGTAGTCTAACAGATGATAAGTATGTATGTATTATTATAAGTTTACTTTATTTCTATGTTTTTAGGACAACATATATAATAGAAGGTTATATATTTTCAAGCACCTTAACACAATATGTCAAAAGTCATGTCTACATCTGCTTAGTAATAAACATAAATATACTTCTATTGTAAACAGCTCATCGCATGCCTTCAGGTATACTGAATTGTCTGCATCTAATCTCCCTGAAAACTTTTTAATGATTCTATAATTTAGGGACTTTAATTAACTACATTTTATAAATGAGAAATCTGGAGCTCAATGACATAATTAAATTTCTCCAAATCCTAAGGCAAACAAATGTGTCATCTATGATTCCCATTCACACACTATGATTCAGGAACCCTAGAGTTAACTGTTACCTGCTACTGCCTCACAATACTTCTTTTATAATGTCCCCTTGGAAACATCACCAGAGGTAACTTACAGCATGATATTTTGCTGATAAGTTTTATGGCAAGTTTTGTGCCATGTTTTAGTACAGTGACACCCTCAGGAGCTGTTAAGTCTTCTAGGACCATTTTTCCCTGTATTGAATGGTTTCTGTACTCTGTAGAATATGCTACTAATCTTAGACAATATTTTTAAAAAATTAAAAACTTTTCTAGAATAAGTTCTTTATTTGGGATTTCCCAAAATATGACTTATAAGAAGGTGATAAGTCCATTTGTAATATGTTTTAAGGGTAAGTAAATATTCCTTTATTTTAAATTCATGTAATATATTTTAGGTTTTAAAGAAAAAGGTTCATTTTATGTACATTAAGAAGAAACATTTGATTTTATTGAAAACTTCTGCATCCATTTTGCTTTTCTCTTAGCTTATTATTTACATAAGTAATCTCCATTCTAGTAATCCCCACATAGTTCATGTGCATTTCTCATATGAAAGAATTTTAATTCACCAATGCAACTATTTTCTCTGAAGTTCATCCAATAATTCTGTAATACTTATGTAATCTTAATGACTTAAATATATCATGTTACTTTCTATTTATACATATATCTATATATATACACATTCAGAAATACTTTGTATTTGCAAATCATCTTCTGATATTCTAAGAACATATTTACTGGTCTAGGATGGTTGACCTCTCATTGAGTACACATTAACAGAATTCCACTAAAACTTTTATTCAGTCCATCAGTTTTAATCCACATATAAACAACTATCAGATATTTATCATACTGCAGATGATATTTTGAATCCCATTTAAAAGTTCCTTTAATGTAAATACTTAATTATATATATATATATATATATATATATATATATATATATATATTACTCCCAAACTTCAGGAACTAAGATAAGTAGTGGTTATGATTTCTATTTGATTCAGATTATTCCAATTGTGTATTATGATGAGACTTTGATATATGTTTATCTGTAATGAAGGTTATTTGGTTATGAATATGATCCTTGACTACAAAGTAACATATTTGTGATCTAGTATTTTATTATGTATTCACATTTCCTGTGTACTTTTTCTTTACATATATTTTGCATACCTTAGTAAATACAATTTACAACTTCAAATATTAAATATTTGCTTAGTTTGTTGACATATTTCTTCAATGTCTCATTTTATCATTTTATTATTATTCATCTATTACTTATCACTTGTTAGAAAGATAAACTGAAGTGAACCATATGGTATATTTTGTGTGTGTGATTGGGTCTATACCTGAGGAAATATTTTCCTGGACTGATATCATAAATATGTTATACTCTGTGGAATCATTCACTGGATCACACTTAACATCCACTGCCGCTCTCCTAGGACTTACTGACTACTAATAATTCATTAGTTAGTGGTAGGTACTCATGAAAGCAACGCCTTCCCCAACATATTAGCATGTTGACTGGTTGATCTTATTCAGGTCTTGTGCAGGCATCCACAGCTGCTGTAAGTTTATGAACTGATCAGTTCTGTCATGTTCAGAAGTCATTGTTCTATTTCACACCCAAATCTCTAGCTCTTAGAATGTTTTTTCCCTTTCTGTGACATATCACATGATCCTTGACAGGAGGAGGTATTCTATAGATGTTCCCTTTTTTATTACATAATCACTGAAAAGACACTTATTCTCTAGGAAGATCAGTTTTGAGTTTTAATCACTGTTGTGTTTCTTAAGAATCTTCTTTCATAAAACCTGAGAACTGATTAATTTGTAAATATATAGAAAAGTATATAGAGGAAAGTTTGATATCATGACCTTTTGGCAAAATAACAGTTCATGACTTCCCCAGCCATGGATATGTGAGCAGATTTACAGTGCCAGATATATTCATTCCTTTAAATTCATTCAACCTACAGTCTTGGTTACCCCAACAGTACTGTTACTACTATTATATCCCTGGCCATATTTTTCTAGGCTGCCCATTAATGTAACTCACAGTGTCCAAAACTGGGTAGAATGCTGATGACTTTCCCTCTGCAGCCTGTGAGAACCATCTGGTACCATGAAAACTAGCCAGCAGGGAGATAATTTCTTGATTTCTTTGAGAGAGTTGTAACTCAAAGTAGGCATGCATACCATAGAAAGCATATCTGTCTAAAATCCTGAAGTAGTAACTTATTTCATGTCCCCTCAAGACTCTAGCCACAGAGATAGGAATAATCTAGGTCTCTTACCATCAGACTTTACAATGCTGTTTCCTAGACCCCACAATAGGCACATGTGTGTCTCCGTGTCCTAAACTATCAGTCACTATGACCTAAAGTGACAATAGAGTGTTGCAGCCTTAATACTCATGGTTTATTCAACCCCACTCCTTTCAAATAACCTTGTGGAACTGAATTGCTCCTCAACCAACATTGGCTTTTTCAGCCCCCTTGCCTAAGGAGATATGATTAACATACTCAGCCAGTTCATAGTCTGACCAAGTATTCTTAACGATATAAGCCTCTCACTCCTTTTCCTAAATAGTCCTCTGTTAAACCTGGGGTTTAAATCATAGTTGATCTGTTTTGTTTTGTTTTGTTTCGTGTTTCGTTTTATTTTGTTTTGTGTTTCAAGGCAGAGTTTTTCTCTGTATAGCCCTGGCTGTCCTGGCACTTACTCTGTACACCAGGCTGGTCTCTAACTCAGTAATTCACCTGTCTCTGCCATTCAATTGCTGGAATTAAAGGCATATGCCACCACTGCCCAAATATGCTTGATCTCTTAAGATAGCTTTGTTAATTCAAACAATTTCATAAATTTTTATACTTTCCTTTGCTCTCATCAAGGCAAAAGTTGTCTTTGATATTTGGTATCTCCAGAGTTTGAGTCCATTAGAGAAAAACATAAAAGAAATGAATGATCCAAATTCCAACCTATTTGCTTGTTTGTTATTGTTTTGATTGTATTATTCTTTTTAATTTATAGTGTAAAATAGTTACTTCTCCATAATCCTCGCAGTTCTTCCTAGATCCACATACTCTTCTTTCACTACCCTCTTAGAAATGACCAACTGTTGTAGTTGCCTTGATATTCTGACTTTTACAACTCAGCTCATTACCTGATGTTACCTGAATATTTATAGTATAGGGGTTATTTTATTTATAAATATATCAATAGAGAAAGATAACACACTCATGTGCTATCCTCATTTTGACCAGTTGTGGCTTTCTATTACAATCTATATCTACTTCAAAAAATATTTGATAAGGAATGAAAGCTATTGATATAAAGATGTGTATTTTGAATATAATTAGAGATTATATTTGTTTAGTAAAATTTTGGTTTCAGGTTCTCAAAAACTATTGATATAGCCAGGCAATGGTGGCATGCACCTTTAATCCCAGCACTTGGGAGGCAGAGTCAGGCAGATTTCTGAGTTCGAGGCCAGCCTGGTCTACAGAGTGAGTTCCAGGACAGCCAGGGCTATACAGAGAAATCCTGTAAGTCTGAAAGAAAAAAAAGATATGTACTAGCAATAAATTTCATAAATTGTTTATTTACCGAATCTAAACTAGGAAAACTTTTGGTTTTAAATATAAATATATAATAAAATGTATAGTTTTATAATAAATATACTATATAATATATTCTCCTGTATCAAACCACAAATTGTAAATTACATAATCTTACCAGACCACATAATATGAACTATGTTCTGAGTTTCATAAAAATACATGATCATTTATTATAAGATGAAACACTAGGACACTTTCTTCTTTTTTCTTTTACTAGTTATTTTATTTATTTATTTATTTATTTATTTTTTGCATTTCAAATGTTACCCCTTTCCCAATTTTCCCACCACAAACCCTCTAGACCATTTCCCCTCCCCCTGATTCTATGAGTGTACTCACGTTCACCCACCCCTTCCCGCCTCACTGCTATAGCATTCCCCCATGCTGGGACATTGAACCTTCAGAAGACTAAGTGGTTCCCCTCCCATTGAAGCCAGTTCTGATCATTCTCTACTACATATGAAGCTGAAGCCATTGGTCCCTCCATATGTACACTTAGGTTGATGATTCAGTCCTCGGGAGCTCTGGGGTATATGGCTGGTTGATATTGTTGTTCTTCCTATGTGATTGCAAACCACTTCAGCACCTTCCATCCTATGTCTAACTCCTCCATAGACGTTCCTGTGCTCAGTCCCATTGTTGGCTGCAAGCATCTGCACTGTATTGATCAGACTCTGGCAGAGCCTCTCAGGAGACAACTATATCCAGTTCCTGTCAGCAAGCACTTCTTGGCATCAGTAAAATAGTCTCTGGGTTTGGTGGCTGCATATGGGAGGGATCCCCAAGGAGGACAGTCTCTGTATATCCTTGCCTTCAGTCTGTGTTCCATTCTTTGTCCCTGTATTTCTTTTAGACAGGAGCAATTCCGCTCATGGCATTTATGCTTTTGGGAAGTAATTATTTTGCCAGTGTTCAAACATAAATACGACTATATAATCTTATCTATTCTAATTTTATCTTGTACTTTTAAAGTTTATTTTATTTTATTGTTTTACTCTCAATTTGTGTATACTAGTGGTATATGTGTGTGTGTGTGTGTGTGTGTGTGTGTGTGTGTGTGTGTGTATGGTGTGTGTGTTCTGGGACATAATCTGAGTATATATCTGCCTGTGTCTTAGCATTAATTTGGAACCTATCTTAACCTTGGGTGTTGGTCCAAGTTGTACCTTCTTTGGTGATTATGTTCCTTCTTGTTTGTCTATCCCAGCATTGATCAGAAGCTTATACATATAAATATGTATGTATATATATGTATGTATATGTATACATACATATTTATGCATTTCCTTATACTGTAGAAAAAGTGGGATTACAAACATGCATTTCAATATCCAGTCTTATTTGCATTTCTGGGAATTTAATCCCTCGTCCTCATAAATGCACAAGAAGCAACTTACCTAATAAGCAATCTCCAAAGCCTCATTTTTTTAATTAGATGTGTTCTTTATTTACAATGTCTCCTTTCTCAGGTTCCCCTCCAAAAACTATAAAATAAAATAAAATAGAATAAACCAAAAACTAAAACAAACCCCTGTTCCTTCTCCCTCCCACTGCTCACTACCCCCCCACCCCACCCCTGCTTACTGGCCCTGGCATTCCCCTGCACTGGGGCATAGAACCTTCACAGGGCCAAGAGCCTCTCCTCCCACTGATGACCGACGTGGCCATCCTCTGCTATACATATACTGCTGGAGCCATTAGTCCCACCATGTGTACTCTTTGGTTGGAGTTTTAGTCCCTGGGAGATCTGAGGGTACTAGTTAGTTTATATTGTTGTTCATCCTAAGGAGCTGCAAACCCTTCAGTTCCTTGGGTCCTTTCTCTAACTCCTTCACTGGGGACCCTGTGCTCAGTCCAATGGATGGCTATGAGCCTCTCCTTCTGTATTAGTCAGGCACTGTCAGAGCCTCTCAGGAGAGAGCTATACCAGGCTCCTGTCATCCAGCACTTGCTGGCATCCACAATAGTGTCTGGATTTAATGATTGAATATAGTAAGGATTCCCAGGTAGAGCAGTCTCTGAATTGTCCTTCCTCCAAAGACTTATTTTATATTTTATTTTAAAAGTATTAACTGAGTTTATTATCTATATTAGACTTAAGAAACACATTACCCATTAAATGTTGTATATGTTTCCTTATTCACTTTAGAAAACTATATCAACTTGCCTTAAAATAAAACTTTTGAGTACTTATCACATTACATTTGAATATACACCTAAGAAACTTATTATTATTATTCTTACCCCTATAAAAAGAAACATACCTTACATATATTTACAATAATAAATATGAGTATTTAAATACAGAAAAGAAGGGAAACTTTTGATTTTTTTATCCTCAGTCAAAAACAGTTCAAAAAGGAAAAATGCCAATCTTTCCAATTGTTTGATTTCTGCCTTGAGGTTTTAGCACTTTATAAACTATACATTGTTAGCATGAAGTCAACTTGAACATCTTACTTTCCTTTCTTGGTTATTGAAAAAAACCCAGCAGGAATTTTAAAGCTGCTTATGTTAGAATTAGATACCTCCCACTTTTCCCAGTCAGAAACTAATACAGAGAAAAGCACTGTACCAGAAACATGATTATTATTCAAAACAGAGTTTAAATTTTGTTTTAATTTGTGCTTTTCATAGAAATACATTTGGATTTTATAAGGAGGAGGAGTTTTAGAACTCAACTGAAGTGTTTTACTTTTCTATGTAAGACTATCTTTATATTCCCAAAATAATTTTACTCCATACAACCATATTTAAGTCTCTTCCTGATTTGTGTAATTTTTGGATTTTAAGATTAAAATATTTCAAAAGTGTTGTTGCTATTTAAAAGACCATAAATGCTGTGTCATTGTTGCTGTTGAATAAAGTCTAAATAGATACACTTTTTCTCTTGAAGCAAAAGTTATACCAAGAGATTGCCAATTGAAGAAGTAAACATAAGATTATTCTCCAAGTCAATATTAAAATTAAAATAAAATGCAATTCTATTTGCCAAAGGAAAATCTAATTATATTAAAGTTCTTAATGGACATTATTTTCGAATTACTTAACACATTAATCCCTAGAACAATTGCTTGGAGGGGAAGAGCAGAACAAGTTGAAAGAAGAGTTCTGATTTTCAGAAGAACAGAACACGCCTAGCTTGTGTGTAGCTACAAGTACCCCAGTTATCATCATAAAGTCATGTACTGCAAGGAGACAGAGGTTAGGAAAAAACAGTGAGGGATCACATCCAAGTACTTCATGGTAAGTTTGGAGAAGAGTAGAGAAGTCATAGAGCAATCCCGGCTACACTGTTCAAGTGGGACTTCTGCAACAGTCTCTATTTTGTTTTATTTCAGAGTTTGGGGGCTCAACGAAGGAATTTAAGACAAATCAATGTCCTTTTGGAGTAGGAGGAATGCTCTTTCTTGTTAGCAAACATGCAATACAAAGATGAGATCAAGCCAAGTCTGTAATTCACCATTTTAAACATGGGAGATAAATATATATTTTCTCATTGTTCTGAAACATCTTTATTGATGCATATTAACTGAAATAAAGATTTTGAAGCATATTTCTAATCTAATTACTAATTAGCAATAATCTAATTACTCCTGTCATATTTTTTTGCCATGGTGACATAAAACACTCATCTTCTGCCTTAAATTCCACCCTATCAAATGAGGAAAATATTTTTATAAAACTAAGAAATATGTCTCAGGTTCACTATTTTTTTCCTTTGAAAGCCATTGACTTGGGTTTGTTCCATTGTAGATCAAACAGAATTTGTTTACAATAGAAAGTTTGCTTTCTTGTCTGGGGACATAGGATGAGTGGGTGTCATTTGCCTGTACTAGCCAAGATTCAAAGATTCACAAAGGAGTTTAAGTCTGCTTTTGAGTCTGTTACTGTTTTTTTTCTCATGATAAAACAAGGAATAGAAAACTTGTATACATTAGTTGTGTAGTCAGCTAAGGTGCTGCAGATGAGTGCCATAGAAGGAGTGGCTCAAACAGTTATTTCCATAGTATTGAAAGATGTATTGTCAAGATATCACACAAGCATGGTGGGGTTCTTTACTGAAAGTTAATCCTGGTTTGCAGATAGATAGTGTATTATCCTGTTATATAAGACTGATGTAGTAGACAAATGCTCCTTCATATTCTCTGCCTTCTAGTACTAATCCCATGGTGTGTGTTTTACTGTCATGACTTAATTACTTGCAAAAGGTTCCATCCTCAAACACATCAGGGAACAAAATTTCAACATTTTATTTTTTCTTTTAACAAGGAGTATTAGGGGGCCCAAACAGTTGGTCCAGTGGATTAGTTTGAAATATATTTATTTTTAATTAAATAACATGCTATCCAGTAGGGCATACTTTCTCCAAGTTCATGTGAAGTTATCTTTAGATTGTCTATTTTGAGTTATAAGCATTTTTTTCTGTTTTAATAGTTTCCAGATCAAGAAAGACAGCTTAGTTTTGAACATGGCAGAGTTCACTCTTTGTGGATTTTTTGTGGCCCCAAGCTTAAGAAGGATGAATTCCTAGCTCAAATAGTTGGGTCAATAGCTAAATCATCATATGTTCATTTATTAGCTTTTATTTCATGTATAAGTTGCAACACTTATACATAGGCAAGATGGAGCAAGATAAGAATTTCACTCTCCACTTTTTAACCCCAAATTGCAAATAAATAGTTCACATATTTCACACACACACACACACACACACACACACACACACACACTATGGTTGTTATTTCTTAATTCAAATGATTATTCAGAATCACAGAAAGGGTCATAGTGAGGTTGATATAGAACTTATTCTACTTGGTTTCTAACTTTTTTACAGTATTATAAGTTTCATAAATAATTTAAAATTTTAAGAAGATTTATTTTTATTTGGAGCTACTATCAAGTACATTTGTTCTGTTGTATTGCCTAACCAGAGATATCCTTCTTGAAGTCATATTATTTCTTTGAAATATATTATCAACAGATATTGGCTCACTTAGCAAAATGCTGGTAATTATATCAAGAATCTCTGAATCTAGATCACTATCATCCACATAAAAGTTACAATTATTTAATCTATAGGAAATTGCAGATTAGGTACCTCTGTCCTTCACATACATCTATTCATATAAGAGCACATGCACATACACTTTAAACATATACACACACACTCTTACACACACACACACACACACACACACACACACACACACATGCGCGCACGCACACACACACACACATACACCAAAAAGCATTTTCAAAAATTCAACAATGTGTTGGTTCCAGAGGATGGAGAATCATGCTCCTAGTAGAAACTATAGACTATTGAACAAAAAGTCTAAGATCAGCATGACATACTTCCCCTCAATTTGGTTGGAGAAATCCAAGATGTCCCACAAACTGCAAAAAACACACAATGTTCCCATTGCATATGATTGTCTTCCAGGATGTTGAGTAAGAATCTTTTGATGAAAATGCTATACAATTTGGTCAGTAAACTTAAGCAAGTCAATGCTCAATGCTGATGGCCAACTTTCGTGATCCCACAAGGTATGAAAAGAAATCCTAATGTATAAATAAATAAATAAATAAATACCTAGCTAGCTAGATATTAGATAGATAGATAAATAGATAGATAGATAGATAGATAGATAGATAGATAGATAGATAGATAGATAGATAGATAGATAAATGTAAGCTACTGTGACTAACTCAAGATGAAATGTCAAAAGCAAAATCATCAAAACAAGAATTCAAAAGTCAAGTAAGATAAAGAGTAAAGGAAAAACAAAATAGGATATGAGCTCCAGATTGTATATTTAACTTCAACTGTGTTAGATTTACATGCATAATACAAAATATCTAAGTTATTCTGCTTAAAATGCAGAATGGCCTTCACATATAACAGTTTTTAAAATTTTAAAGCATGACTGTTTGGCTGTGATATTTTGGCCTGTAGTAAGGCAGCCTATCCTGGCAGGAGTCTGTGATAACAAAGTGACAGTTCCTAGCAAGACAGTTCAGTCACATTCTTAGCCATTGCAGTAACCAGATTCATGATCTAAATAAGATAGAGTAAGGTGGTTATCTTGATCTCCCATAGACATAGGCTTACGAAGTGTCCTTTCTGTCTCAATGGCAGATAATCCACTCTTACTTCAACATACGAATTGAAATTCAAGGTGTATTATGAAAGGAAAAAGATCACACAACTGTGATGTAGAAAAAAATATCTTAAGTCTCTACAAATGTGACATCTGCCAATAAGAAATATGATGGACCATGGTTTAGACAGGAAATAGGAATTATAATATCTGGGATGCAGACAGAATTCTGGTATAGTGCCTGGTGAAGGAGTTTCACCTAGGAAGATGTGATTTATGACATTAGAAAATTTTACATTATGAATGATGATGGGATTTTAACTATAACTACTAAAGGGGATAATAGCATTAAACAGATTTTCCATAAGCATATAGGAAATATTCCTATTATTATTATTTTGGATGTATTTCTTTGCTCAGAAATGTAACTAGGTAACTTGGACAAGAAATATAGATTTTCTTTTCTTTTATTCATTCACCTTTTTTCTAAACTTCTTTGTTTTATGTGTTTTGTATCAGCAATGCTTACTTCCACAACTCCACCAGCACTGATTTTTCAATTGGTAAAACACTATTTTTATGCTAACTATTGTTGATAAGAATGTAGTCAGGGGTCTGTGAGAGTTTTCAAAGGTAGAATTGCAGCTACTTAATATATATCTGTGCTGACCATAGATTTGTGTGATTGCTATCCTAAAATCTGGCCTCCCTGAATAATACTGATAAGAAAAGAAAGAACAAAAGTAAAGGGTTTTTTTTTGAGGGGCATTATTTAAATTTTTTATTAGACTCTTGTTTATTAAAAGTTTTTACTCAGGCTCAATAATTCAATGAAGTTTTAAAATATAGAAATACACATATTCCTAGCACTATTTAGTATGATTTCTACTTTCCAGTGTAGAGGTAATACATGAAAATTTTACCATATAGTATGCTTGCAGTATTAGATTCATTCTGATCTTCGGAACATTATATTTTAAGTATTCAGTTTCCTCATTTGTAAACCTAGAAGCCTTATAGTAATATTTAAATGATTATTACATTGGATGGTAGGATGCTTTCAGTCTGATACAAAACACTCAGTGACAATGAATTAACAGTGTATCTGTTGAGATTGCTAGTGCAATAATGAGACTGGACATAAGTCACCATTACTTATTAATAGTACTTGAGTGTCTCTTCACTTAACGTGCAGTATATGATAAGTACAAATCTTGAAAAATGTGTAAGCAACAGAATCCTTGGGTCAGTTTATTCTGCCCAACCTCTCTAAAATAGGACAAAGAAAAATGCTGGATTTCTGAAAGCAGCATCATGAATCAAACTGGCAATCAATAGGAAATATCCCTTTCAATAAAATTATGCTTACTATAAATATTTTAATACAATTTCAAATAAAATGTTGGTATAATTTCAGATGAATTGTTAAAAGTTTACTAATGCCATGCTAGAATGGCAGATTTGAACATAAGTTTCAGTATCCCTAACATTGTTCAGGTGGGATACTCCATATCCCTATGCTCAGGCCACCAGAATTTTTCATCCAGAGCAGATATGCTTTTATCTCATTTGTATTTCTGCAATCTGGCTAGACTTAGTTGAATAAAAACTATTTTTCTATCGAAAGAAAACATTTGAAAAATGCATTCAGCAAGATTAAACAGTTGAGTATAAGATAAAATGTGAGGTTATTACACATGGAGGCAGTGAAAACATATAAGTTCTCTTAAGTAGATACCGACTTGTATGTTAGAGGATAAACAGATCATTGTGGAACTGATTGCTAATGTGTAAGCACTTACAGTAAACAACTTGATACATGCTACAGGAGACAATTCAATTCAAAGGAAAATGTTATTTACTTATCAACGGAGGGTATTAGTATGCTTGAGAACCATTTAAACAAGAAAATATCGATATATATTTCAACATTACTTTATAAAGCAAGTTCTGGATGGATGAAAGAGTTTTTAAAATAAGTATAAAATGATTTGAAAAATAGTATCTGGGCATCATAGCAAACATTTGTTATCTCACCCAAGAAGGGACTTATGACAAGAGACTGCTAGCTAAAGCACAGCCTGAGATACATATCGACAATCCATGGTTCAATTAAAAATTATATTTACCAACACAGAGGAATAGCATGTTCTACAGTACAGATCAGTGTAACCACAAGGAAGACTAGGGCATATTGCCACCAATTATGAACCTTTTTCTATTATTTTATACTGCAAGAAAATAAAAATTGTAATAAAACTAATAAAAGGTAAAATTCTTTTTAAAAAAAGATTTATTCATTATTTTATAAGTACACTGTCGCTGACTGACGCACCAGAAAAGGGCGTCAGATCCCATTGTGGGTGGTTGTCAGCCACCATGTGGTTGCTGGGATTTGAACTCAGGACCTTTGGAAGAGCAGTCTGTGCTCTTAACCACTGAGCCATCTCTCCAGCCTGGTAAAATTCATTTTTAAATAATGTATATAAAACTAAGGGACAAAATGACATGGGATTCTAAAATTCCAATAATTGAGACATTACTAGACTATAAGAAAAAGCTATAAGTAGCTAACATCGATACTAATTAAGTTTTGTAATGATAAACAACATAATTTCAATTAAATTGACATTTATAAATGTATTAGATACTCAAAAATATGTACAATTTTATTGTCAGCAAAATATTGAGTTGGTTTCTTAAACTGATTTCATGACTAAATTTACCTGAAATGAATAAACAAAAATTAATTACTAAATAACTTAAGAACATGAAGTTAAATGGAAAATACTTGTGAAATGCATGGAAGCTTCTTGACTCTACAATCTAATCTTCTGCCTGGACCTTGAAGGCTTCAGCTTCCAGCTTCTGTCTGCTAGCCTAGGCCTAGGACGATTCAAACACTAAGACTTACTGCACAATAAACTCACCCTTTCTGTCTCATACTGAATTCTGGCTGGCTGGCTCAGCTTAGCTGTTCTGGCTCAAGCTCTTCTCCAAGCTTGTTGATTAAAACTGGTTTCTCTCCACGTCTGACTGAGTTGCTCTGCATGGAAAGACTGCCTCTGAACTCTATGAAATGAACTGCTCCAACTCCACTGTTCTGCTCCAAGCTGAACTGAATCACACCAAACTCAATCTACAAACTGAATTGAATTGAATTGAACTGAATTGAACTGATTAAGTTGATTGAATGCCCTATCCCTCACAGCTCTTTAAGCAGCCTCTCTTTTTTACCTGTTGTGAGAGTTGAGTGTATCTTATCTCTCACTCATTTTGTCAAATATTTCTCTGATCTGTCACTTTGACTGCTCCTCAATCCGAACACCACTGTTTGGGATTAAAGATCTGTATTAATGTTAGAGAATCCTGCTATTAAGGTTGCAATCTCCAATGACTGGGTGGCTTTCTGACCTGGGCAAAAATGGAGGACACTTTCTATGAGAGGCTTCCTCTTCCTCTGTGGAATTTCCCTTCCTCTGCCTGACTTTGTCTGGAGAGTGTTCTTGAACAAAAGTGCCTGGCTTTATCTGAAAAGGACCTTGTGCAGAGCTGTATAACTCAGCCACTCTATCTCCCAAATTAGGAACTGTATTATAATGATTAATTAGCTCTATCCACCCATACTCTTAAAAACCCTAATATACCCTATTTTTGGAACAATAAAGTAGAATAATCTCACTGCAGTGGTCTCCAGTAGTGCAAATCCATAGCATTCTGATTCCCACTAACTACCTCTGCTGTCATTGTCCTTGAGCACCATCCAGTGGCCAATGACCCCAAGGGAGAAGGGAGAGCCACATACTGAAGGCTTATCTGCATTCCAGCTAGAGGGATTAAAGATCTTTGGCATGTCTGCATTGTGCCAGATCATAATCTTTAGATGAGTTCATAATCTTTTATGAGTTTCATAATCTTTGCCAGAGTAGCTATCTTGATAGATTAAAATTCTTCTAAAATTTATAATCCAAATTTTCATGGTTTTATTTAATTAGACACTTTTCTGGAATAAAATATGAGATTTTGATGGTGGGAAAGCAGATACCCTATGCAAAATGGACAACACTGGATTCTGATAATGAGGAAAGGAAAGAGAATACAATCAGGAGAATCATGGTGCATAAAAGGTACATTGTCCAAACTCTTGCTAACCTTAAACAGGCTAGAAGTAAACAAGTCAGAAGGAGAAACCCAGCAAGCACTATGCTCTCTGATGTCTTCTTCACTTTTGGTCTCCAGATTCCTTCTATACGTTTCGGCCCTGATTACCTTTCATGATGGACTACAAGCTATAAAACGAAACAAGCCTTTTTCTCTACAAGTTGTTGTTTTGGTCATGGTGTTCTAGTATATCTATAGGAACCCAAAATAATACACATCATAATATAGGGCACATTGTTAAATGTTCTTGGAAATGAACACAGAGTAGAAAATTTGCTTTTTCAAATAGTGGTTTCTTGCCATCAAAAATGGTGTGAGACATGCCTTGGTGTAGAGCAAATTACCTCATCAGATAATAGCATGCTGTTGGATTTCATAAGAAAGAGATTTATTTGGAATCCTAATAGAATTTAAGCAAGATGTTATCATCATCTATCACATTTCATTTAACGTTTAAAAATTTATGGGCAAAGCATTTAAATAAAAAAATAGTGGTCCTCTTCTAGTTTGTTAGAGATAAAGAGATAGCAAAAGGAAAGAAAGAAAGAATGAAAGAAAGAAAGAAATACAATGAAAGAAAAATTCAAATCACCTCCAAATCCTTACTATCCTTACTGGCAAAAGTAATTAGAGGACAGCAAAGTCATCTTATATGGACTTTGCTCACCTAACCTCTTCTCTCCTCTCCATTCTCCATGCCTCCTCTTCTTTTCTCTTGCTTACCCTCCTCTTTTAATCAAAGGTTACCTTAATGTTGCAATATTTAGGATAATTTCTTATAGCTCATAATTTTTTAAATATTAAATTTTAACAAGTAAAACGGCTCATAAACATAGTATAAAGATATATGTTGGATCAAAAGTAAGGAGAAAATCATTTAAGCATATTATGATTAAGTCCAATTTTAGCCTTGGTGACCCGTGAAGACATTTTCAGTGTACTATGCTAAAATTTAGCCATGAGGACTCTAGTCACATATATTATGAAAAAGACTACATACCTTGCTGTGCCTCTTTCTTTAACTTGGCTAAAAGTACTGCCTGGAGATAATCACAAATATACATCCTCTCCCTACCATTGTCCAGAAAGACATATGACAAGTCGTCTTCCTTGACTCAGACAAGCCATGAGTCTGAGGCTCATGTCTTACTTGACCTTCTTCCAAACTCCTCTTCTAATAAAAGTGAAGTTGTTCTTACTCCTTGTTCTCTATAAGTCTAACTTAAAATATTTACATCATGACTTCAATTCAACACACTGGAAGTAGTAGGAGTTAATGGGCCAATGTTGGGTCACTGCTAAATGCTTTGATAATACTGAAGTTGGCTAGCATTATTATGTAGGCAGAAATATAGAGATGTAATGTATGAATTTGATAAATAGAAGCTATGGATATTCTTTGTTTCTTTGAAAAGTGTTTGTATTTAGGTAAACTCAGTTCTTGCCTCAAAGGGATACTTATTATAATTATTACAGCCCTAATGAAAGAAGAGTGATGCTGGGTATACAGATATGTCAAAGGTACTCATAAAGTGCTTTCTATAAATACAAATGTAAATGCTCCAGACTTAATAAGTGAGGGAAAGAATTATTCTGAATTGTTAAAATTCATCATAAAAGCAAATATTTTGTTTGTAGAATTATGGAAAAAATTAAAAATCATGGAAATGTTATTTTTTCATCTTATGCCATCATCATAATCACAGTTACAAATGACAAGCAGAGAAATAAAACTAAATGTTAGTTGTTGGGTATTTAGGACAGAAATAGTAAATTATGGGGTAGGATCCCCAATTTATGGCCATTATATTGTTTATATAATTTCAGTGTCTACATGGAGTAAGCTTCATGTACTATGTAGAATATTTGATTTTGTCTGGAACCATTTTGTTTATCTTAGTGCTCAAGTAAAATTTTGTGGGCTGTAGTTTCAAATACAATTTAGTTAATTGATACTTCATGCTTCCATTTACATCTGATTTTGTTTTATGTCATAACCTAATACTTGATCTAATGCATAAGAGAACGAACAATTACTCCCTTGGAGGTATAAAAATGTGACTGAGGGAGTCCTATGTAGTCATACATAGAAAGAGCTAGTGAGAGTGTCCTTGAAATGGTTAATTGAATCAAATGTGAAAATTTTCATGCTCTTTGTAATAGAGTGTAGCCCGCGCAGTCGTCTCGCCGGGAAGAAGACACGCGGACACTAGGTTCCTTCTGGAGCCACATTTACTGCCCTCTCCCAGAGGGAAAAGAGGTCGAGCCCAAAATCTGCACTGCTTATATACACCACAGTGAGGCGTGTCCGCCCACAGCATGGCGTGTCTGCCCATGATTGGCTGTTCGCTCATTACCCTACGTAACACCCCAGAATGGGCCGTGACATGGAGTCTTTTCACTCCATGCACATGCGCAAACAGTTCTCTACGCACATGCGCAAACAGTTGTTTAGGCGCCATCTTGCCATGGCGAATGCCTCTCAAGATTCACGGCTCCCCACAATAGAGAGTTCTAGTTTATTTGTATTTGTTTTGAGGGATCTCTATAGTCAAAAATGTCATGATTAGTTGTCTCTGAGTGAGAGGAGACACTTTGTCTCTGAACTCAATAGTATGTTAACTCAATTCTATTGTGTTCTGAATTCTTGACAAGTTCCCTTTACCCTCTCTTGCTAATAGAACCCTAATTGATTCAGGAAACCATGACCTAACTTTCTCAATTTCTGTTCATAGTTTGTGGTGAAAAATTAAAGTAGCCTGACTTCATCTGTTGGATTAGCAGACAACATCTCTATCTGTGTAATTGAAACAGTCTAGGGTACAAATTTCTTTTCTACTTTGCCACAAGCTTCATTATTTTGTGGTACAAATTTCATGTTAATGAAGTGAAATGTGGAAGGACAATCTTTGATCATCTTCTCCAGTCTAGACACTGATTCCAGTTTTTTCCCCTTTGCATGATAAACATACTTTATATTTTAATTTAAAATTTGTATTAAAACATATCTAATTTCATAAAGGTACATTTGTGAAAAACCATATTAAATGTAATAATATCCTATAATGATATTTTTTTTTCGTGCAGTACTTCCATAGTTAATGTCTTCTGGATAAGTTCCAAGGTGATTCTATACATTACCAATTTTATTCTACGTAAGATACCACTTTAATAGGGTTCCTTTGTTCGCAATTAAAATATCACTAATGACCCTTTTCCATTAAATCATGGTTTAAAATGTAAGCAGGCCTTTGGGCATTGTGAGCATTGTAGGACCAGAAAATGTCTGGAGAGATGGAAACTACTTTCAGAATTAAAAGTTTTACTGTAGAGCAGGGCGGTGGTGGTGCATGCCTTTAATCCCAGCACTTGGGAGGCAGAAGCAGGTGGATTTCTGAGTTCGAGGCCAACCTGGACTACAAAGTGAGTTCCAGGACAGCCAGGGCTACACAGAGAAACCTTGTCTTGAAAAAAAATGTTTTACTGTAATATGAAGAAGAATACCTATTATGAAATGATTTCTGGAAAAAAAAAAAGAACAATGCTGACAAAATACAGTAGATGAAATGAAATATATAAAACAATTACACTTATTAATCTTAGTAATGATTTGTAAACATTATTTCATAGAATATTGCATGTTTACATGGATTAGCAAATAAATAAAACATCATCATATATACACCTGCAATTTTGAGACAATGACCACAGTCTGTAGCTATATAATATAAGCATAAATTACATATCCTGAACAATAAAGCCAAAAAACCTGATGCAAATTTCTTTTCTTTTTTTTGAAATTTCATGGCTTTAATGTATAAACATAAGTTTAAAGAGATTAAATCAGATATAACTAGTACTTTGTGACAGATAAAATATAAAATATTTTTATTTTTTAATGTCTCTCATCAATATTAAAAGATACTTAACTTATTTTGTCAAACGGAACATTAAAATACAAGTTAAATTCTTTCAAAAACCACAGAGGTCTTTATTAAGCTACATTACTACTATAGCATAAAATTTTCATAAATATGAAAATTTTATTAAATACCATTGCTGTTGAGAAACAATATAAAGAAGCATGATATTTTTAAATTTGTCTGGAAGTTGAAAGGCTAGAGAAGAGAACTGAACTAACTACTCACTAAAACTGTGAATATGTTTGTATAGGATTGAAAGAGTTAAAAGCTTAAAATATAAGATCATGTAAAAAAATCATAAAACAAAATATTTTTAAAACAATATCTATTTATTTAAGTATAAGTTTACATATTCTTATGTGTTCTTCTTTTTGTATTCCTTACATAGTAGATACTAGATTTTATAATATTGACAGTGTACTGGCAATAGTTTCATTCATTCCTCCTAACTCTTCCCCACCTCACACCTCCCTCAAACCCACTCCTCCCCCATTACCTTTCAGAAAGAAGCTAGCCTCCATGTGTATATATATATATATATATATATATATATATATATATATATATATACAACCAGCTTACAATCACACCAGCAATAGAGGAGTGTTCCTCTTTCACCACATCCTCACCAGCATGCGCTGCCACTTAAGTTTTTGATCTTAGCCATACTGATTGATATAACGTGGAATCTCTTGGAGTTACTTTGATTTCCATTTCCCTGATGACAAAGGACATTGCACATTTCTTTAGGTGCTTCTCGGCCTGTAAGTTGAGAATTCTTTGTTTAGCTCTGTACCATATTTTTAAATTGGGTTGTTTGGTTTTCTGGAGTCTTACTTTTTGAGTTCTTTTATATTTTGAATATTAGTTGGTAAAGATCTTTACTAATCTGTAGGTTGCTGTTTTGTCCCGTTGACAGTGTCCATTGCCTTACAGAAGCTTTTCAGTTTCATGAGATCCTATTTGACAATTATTAATCTTAGAGCCTGAGCCATTGGTGTTCTGTACAGGAAAATTTTCCCTGTGCCAAGAATGTGTTCAAGAATCTTTCCCAACTTCTCCTCTGTTAGATTCACCATATCTGGCTTTATGTGGAAATATTTGGTCTCCTTTACTTGAACTTTGTACAGGAGATAAAAATAGATGAGTTTTCATGGTTGTATATGGAGACATTCAGTTAGAACATCATCCTTTCTTGAAAATGCTGTCTTTTTTACACTGTATGGGTTTTAGCCCATTTATCCTTTGAGTAGAGGGAAGCTACTGATTTGTTTGAGTTAATTTTATATCCAACCTCTTTGCTGAAGTTGTTTATCAGGTATAGGAGTTCTCTGATAGAATTTTGTGGTCTCTTAGGTATACTATCACATCATACACAAATAGTGATACCTTGATTTCTTCCTTTTCAATTTGTCTCCCTTGCACCTTTTTTGTTGTCTAGTTGCTCTAGCTAGACCTTCAAGTACCCTGATTTTGGGGGGATTGCCTTAAGTTTCTTTCCATTAAATTTAATTTTGGCTGTTGGTTTGATTCATATTGCTTTTGTTATGTTTAGTTATGTGCCTTGAGTTCTTGGTGCAACCACTTTGGAAATCAATCTGGCAGTTCCTCAGAAAATTGGAAATAGTTCTACTAGAAGGCTGAGCTATGGGCATATACCCAAAAAATGGTCCAACATATAACAAGGACACATGCTCCACTATATTCATAGCAACTTTATTTATAATAGCCAGAAATTAAAAACAACCCAGATCTCCCTCAATGGAAGAGAGGTACATGTACAGAATTGAATTCTACACAACAACTAAGAATGATTTCTCAAATTTTGCAGGCAAATGGATGGAACTAGAAACTATCATCATAAGTAAGTTAACCCAGACCCCCAAACACACACATGATATGTACTCACTGATAAGTGAATATTAGCCAAAAATCTCAAAATACCCACCATACAACTCACAGAACAAATGAAGCTTAATAAGAAGGAAGGCCGAAGTGTAGATGCTTCAAACCCACTTAGAAGAGGGAATAAAATAATCAAGGGAGGGAGGAACGTGTAGGGAAAAGGGGTGGCAGGATCAGGTATGGGAAGAAACAAGGAAGAAATCCAGAAGACAGGGGAATGAATAGAAATATGTAGCAGTGGGAGTTGGGGGGAGATGTGGTGAACCACTAGAAAGTTCCAGAAGTCAAGGATGCAAGAGGCTCCCAGTGGGGATATTAGCTGAAATAACTCAACAGCAGCAAGATAGAAACTGAAGAGACCATCTCTAGTAGATAGATATTGCCCCCAGTTGTAGGATAGGGCCACATACCCATCTTATAATCTTTATCCCAGAATTTTTCCTGTCTAAAGGAAACAGGGAAAAAATGGAGCAGATATTGAAGGCCATATTGAAGGAAAGGCCATATTGAAGAAAAGGCTATTCAGAGACTGCCCCATCTTGGGATCTATCCCATCCACAGACACAAAACCTGACACTATTGCTGATGCCAAGAAGTGTTTGCAGACAGGTGCCTGGTATTGCTGTTCTCTGAGAGGCTCTGTCAGCACCTGACAAAAACAGTTGGATTCATAGCCAACTATCAAACTGAGCCCACAGACCAGAATGGAAGAGTTAGGGGAAGTACTGAAGGGGCTGAAGGGGATTGCAACTCCATAGGAAGAAAAACAGTATCAATCAATCAGAGACCTCAGAGTTCCCAGGGATTAAACTACCTACTAAAAAGTATATATGAGTAGCTTCATGGCTCTTGCTACAGATAGAGAAGACTGCTTTATCTGGCATCAATGCGAGGGGAGATGCTTGGTCTGGTGGAAAATTGTTGCCCTAGTGAAGGAGGATGCTAGAGGGGTTAGACAAAAGTGGGTGGTTGGGTGGTGGAGCATTCTCTCTCTCTCTCTCTCTCTCTCTCTCTCTCTCTCTCTCTCTCT
>NW_022196891.1:43113253-43119053 GCF_008632895.1 Mastomys coucha | reverse complement strand
ACTTCTGGGCTAATAAACACTTATCAGAGAGTGCATACTGTGTTTGAGAGAGTGCATACCATGTTTGAGCATTCTCTTAATGGAAAAAGGGAGGGGGGTGTGATGAGCATCTATGGAGGGGAGCCCGGAAAAGAGAACATCATTTGAAATGTAAACAAATAAAATAATTAATAAAAAATATATACAGGACAAAAATATAAGGCAAGGCTAACATCCCTCATATGGAGGTAGGACAAAGCAACACAAATAGAAGGAAAAGGGTTCCCAAGACCAGGTAAGAGGCAGAGACACACGTCTTCCCACTGCAAACCCAGCAAGCTAAGAGGTATAACATAAATGCAGAAGACCTGATGTCAACACATGCAAGTCCCATTCTTGCTGCCTTAGGATCTATGAGCCTGTGTGAGCCCTGCTTACTTGATTCAGTGGGTCATGTGCTCCTGTGATCCTCCTTTACAACTGACTACTACAGATTTTCCTTTCTCATGTTTGGGGTTCTCTGAGCTCCAAGGGTAGGGAACAGATAGAGACCAGCAACGTACACCATCTTTCAGTAGTATATGTGAGTGTGTGTATTTGCACCTGTTCCCATCTTATGCCAGAGGAAAACTATCTTATGACAACAAGGCGTGGATCTATGAGTATAGCAGAATATCATTAGGTATCACTTCACTGATTTTTTGTTTTTTTTCCAGTCATGTTTGGTTTTATTCTGCATCTCAGGGTGTTTCAGTTTTTAGTAACTGGCTATACAAGCGGGGAATAAGATGGGTTTCCCCTCATGGACTGTGCCTTAAATTAAACTAGACACCGGTTGGCCTTTCCAGACTGTTCTGTGCCACTATTGGACAGTAATCTTTCATGCTGGACAGGTTGTAAGTCAAGAGGTAGCAAGAATTTAGGAGGCATTTAGGGAAAGGCAGGATGTAAACCTAGAACAGTAGAAAATTTCTAGAATCATTGAGGGTGAACCCAGTAATGGAGGATCTCGAGTCTTAAATAGCCATCCTTTTTAAACTGGAATTTTGTAATCCCAGTGGTGGGACTGAGTTTCATTTGGTCAAGACAGTCACATGGGGAATCCTAAACAACTCAGATTGATGTGACAATAGGGTCACTGAAAATGTACATCAGAATCCCATCATGGATGACATGAACAAAGCTCATTGACCACAAAGAGGTCAAGCTCATTGTTGCATGGAGGCTTCACTCCTATGTTCTAGGATCTATGTCACTGCTAGATACTCTGCAGGCTAAAGAAAGAGAAACCTGAATAGCAACCAAAAGATGGGGTTTTCCTCTGTAAATCTAGCCAACAACCTCCATCTGTGGAGGTCAGGAACTTCAGAGAACACACTACTGCCCCCTTTCCAGACTTTTTAATTCTTAACTGCATTTTAGATGAGAATCCTTATGACCACAGATAATTCCAGCTCCCACACAGTATCAAAAATGTTTATTTTTACAGCAGGCAGAGACTATAACAGAAGAAAGCTGCAACTAGGCAAAATTCAGATAGGAGCTGACTATGTGTGAAGTATACAATCCTATCTGATGCATCTCCAACACAACTGCTATAGTTAAGATACCAAGAACATGGCATAGAAGACAAGAAGATTGTAAGAGCCAGAAGATCACAAAGCTTGTATCTTCTAGATATGACATGATAGTTACACCCATGAAATGTCAATGACAGAGCCACATAAACAATGACAAAAGCATTTTACACACTAATGTGGAAGCGATCCCACCACTAAATAAAGAGTTACAGGAAAATAACAACTTCTGAACAGAAGGAGAGTTAGTCATCACCAGGAATAAGCCCTGTACAAAATTATCTAATCCCTAGCATTAGGCAATAAAAACATAAACTTACAACACGAACAACAGTAAATGGACTCAGCACATCGCGTTTATATTTTGGAGTGTGTGTGTGTGTGTGTGTGTGTGTGTGTGTGTATAATGGTAATAATTAAAGAAGAAGAGAACATGTATTTGATAAGAAGCCAGAAGGAACACAAGAGAAGCTGAAGGGGGAGAATGGTGGAAATGATATAATTATATCCTACTTAAAATTTTAAAAATAGTTAAATGAAAATTCACAGTAGTCAGTGATCTAAGAAAGTAAATGAAGTGACTAATTGATATGGCCAATGTGGAGTATATGTTGAACATTTTTATATTCTGTTCAAATCTTTCCACTTAAAGTGATTTCCCAAAGAGAAAGATAAAGAGACTTTTAGAGATATATTCACAAGCTAGCATTGCATCATAGCACTAGAACATGAATATAAATAAAATCAGCCACATAATAATGCTTCAATATGCTGAGGTACCTCTGCATTCAGACATATTTTCTATAAGCAACATTATACTCAAGATTTTTTACAATGAAATAAGAAGATAACACTATACCAGCTTAGATATCCATGCATTTTCCAACTTACCTATGAATATAAGAACTGGATAAAATAGATTGTCTTATTATTGATGATTATAAAACCCCACTGCTTATAGACTGGTACTTTAGTCATCAAAGAAAATATAATAGTAGCTTTGCAAAATTAGATTTTTCTGGTTTGTATTTTCTACTAAGTTTATCCTTGGCAAAAATGAAAAATAACCTTTTATCAGCTTACCATGTTATTTTGTTGAAAATACGATCCTTTCTAATGATACATAATACATGAGGAAAATACAAGTCTCTCTAAGTAAGGGATTCAAAGACTATTGGACTGCAGAAGAAGCTATATTTTTACTCTCTATGCTATACTCTCAAATTATCTCACAGATACACTCTGTTCTTGTCTACAGATTTTATTTTAACTATAGCACATAAAACTTAACAAATTGCTGATTTGTGTGTTGTACTGGACTATGGGGCTGTCATAATCTACTCTATTTAATTTTCTCTGTACCTGCATCTCATACTTTTCAAAAATTCCCACCTATTTTTATTTTCTTGGCTTTGTTATGTTTTCCTTTTCCAAATTGGATTCAAATAGTGGTCTGTGACGCAAAAAGAGGAAAAGGTACACATGAGTTAAATAACACAGTGTGAAATGATCCCAAACCTCTCAAAATAGGCACACAGTTGTTGCTGCTCTCAGTGTTGAAATAGCAACTGGAATGAACAAACTCTAGTGACACAGAGGTATATATGACGTGCTCTTAAAGATGCATTCAAACTCAGAATTTGTTAATGGGTAGATCATATGTTGATGTCAGATTAAGTGAATGAATCATTGCTATTGAAAGGAAATATTTGAAGGAGATAAGTTTATAAGAACGAGTAGTATACTTACCTCTGGTTTTGGATGCTAAAAAAACAAACAGCACGGTACAGACTCTGGCAAGCTCCCCACTCCTTCCCCTTGGCATTGTCACTTCATACCAGATGGCAAAACTGGGAGATCAGATGTAGGGAAAATTTCCCATTGCAACCCAAAAGGAAAAGATTGAAAAGCTGAAGCTCCACATCTCTTACTTTGTGTTCTTCCTTCTCCCCATAGTGACACCCTGTAGACGAAGTTTTAACACACAGACTTGGCTGCTTACATATATACAAACCATAAAGTACAAATTCTACTTCCATATCAATCTCTCTTTTTTCTCCCTTTCTCTCATTCTCTGTGTTTTATTGCCTGAAGTTGGAAAAGGAAGGAAGTGACAGTTCTGTAGCCACCAAACTCTTCTTTGTTGTATCATACAATATCACAGCCTTTGAGACACATAGCTGAAATAAAGCAGCACTCATTCAAATTTGAGCTCCTTCTTCCTAAAATGTATTCATGGTATGAAATTATTGACAGCAGGTTCAAGAGATGCTGGTTCAAATACAGACCTCATAGACTGTATTGCTTCTATCTGCTGGAAACACAGCAATTCTGCAGATACTGGCCTTAGAATAGGGGTTGTTGGGACATATTAAGTGTCAGGTTTCACTACCATAAACATTATCTTCAAGAAGTAGTTTTGTATTTCTGTACTGTTATAGCTCCAGAAAGTTGACTTTATTTTGAACATCCAATGCTGCCATAGGTTGAGGTAGTTATGTTGAAGACAGACACATGGAAACAAAACCTAATGATATAACATAGATTTCACCTGAGTTGTTTGGGTTCCAGGCTTTCACAGTGAAACAATAGTCATAATGAAGTTTTTAATTACTCATACCCAAAGACAAATCTCTTCTTTAAAAGTATATGTTATCATAACAGATATTCCCTCATTGGTTTTCCTTCAAATTTATATGGTATATCTATGAGGACTGGCCAAGAAAAACTGTGATTCTTGACATTGAAGGAAGAGTACTAAAGAAATTTCTTTGTCCACCAAGCTCATGCTAATGAAAGCCATCCTGTCTCCCCATCTATATAGACATGTTTAGACTCAGAATAAGTAGTATATAAGGCTTATCATAGGGCTAGCTATTGTTGATTGAGAATTTTGTAGATGTAAGTAATATACTTGGATGAAATCCATGCCTTATTCCCCGTTCTTTAATTCTTTACCTAAATATCATTACTTTTAATCCTAGATTATTATTATTAAAATAAGCAAATTCATTTGTTATTTTCTTATTATTTGTTTGTTTGTGCTATTGTTATTAAGCTACTGAGGTCAACGAGTAGCTCCTATATGTACATGGGTATAGAGACATCTACTTGGGCCTGCCTAGTAGGACAAAGAAATAACAGTTGTGTCCAGCTGTGAACTCTGCCAATCATTTGCCTAGAAAGATATGCTCTACGGTTCCTCAGGTAAGTCTACTCTTCCACTGAAGTTTTTAAATGTCTTCACTTTTGCCTTTCCCTAAGTATTAGAGTCAAGATCACAAAATATACAGATTTTTCCCATGTTTAATCTGTTGCTGTGTAAAATAGGCTCTTTCCCTTTGTCTCTTCACAGCATATTCGTTACATATTTACTATGCCATAAAATGCTTCCAAATCTTCCACACACTTTCCACATATACCAAACTGTATATCCTCATAATTTTCTAATTCCATCTAGTCTAATTTGTTCTGTGTGTGCTCTTGGACATGTGGGCCATCCCCAGCACTGTGGCTTTTTCTGACCTTATTGCTGCAGTTATCTCTGAACAATGGGAGGAAGGTGTCATGTAGATGAGCTATGTAAAACTGAACGCTATACAGTCTCTGCACATTGACTGCTTGTAGCTCTTGTCTTTCCCCCTCCCTTTAAACATTAATTTATTATTTCATAAATTGCATCATGACTTCAGTTTCCCCTCCCTCTCCCAATTTCCAGGACTGACCCTCCTCTATGTCTACCTACTTCTTTCTGTTTCCCTTCAGAAAAGAGCAGGCTTCCCAGGGATATAAAGGTACATCAAGTTGCAATACAGGTAGGCATCTCTTTCTTATTAAGGCTGGAAATAACAAACCAGTAGGAAGACAAGGGTCCTAAAAACACTTAAAACATGAGAAACAGTTCTGTCTCTTGGTTAGAAGTACCACAAAAATGTTAAACTATACAACTCTAACATACATGCAGAGGGCCTAGATTAGACCCATGCAGGCTCCCTGGTTGTCAATTCAGTACCAGTGATTCCCTGTGAGTCCAGATTTGTTGATTTTGTGGGTTTTCTTGTGATGTCTTTGACTCTCCTGGATCTTACAATCCAGGATTCCCTTAGCTTTACCTCCTGTTTGGCTGAGAGTCTCTACATCTGTTTCCTTTAGTTGCTAGATGAAACCTTGCCAAGCACACATTGCGTGACAGCGGTATCTGAGGCATAAACTTTAAGGAAAGTCAGTCTCCTGCCTCCGCATTG
>NW_022196891.1:43019838-43113243 GCF_008632895.1 Mastomys coucha | reverse complement strand
CACTGGTGTCTAGTCTGTTTGTCAAAAGCCGAATCCCGTGCCCACCTGGCCAGAACCGCTCATCCTGCGGAACAAGGGACCCCGCGAGAAATCCCAGTCCGAGGCAAAACCTGGCTGAAGGTGGGCCTCTGTCTTAATGACCATCTGTTTTGTAAAAAGATTCTCTGATCAGATTGGAGAGATATATTACTTTATCTTATAAACTGCTATTAACTACTAATGTGGTTTATTTAGTATTATGTCCATTTACCAAAGTACTTATAGTAGCTGTATGGATTTCTAGCTTCAGATCTTGTCCCATATATTGTTGCTAGATATGGACTATGTCTTAGGGAACATGCATGAAATGAAATAAGAAATTGGTAGGATATTCCCAAGTCATTCATGTTATGAAGGAAAACTAGTATATCTTGCCAGGTCAGTAGTAATTGTAGCTCATGGGGTTCATGGGTGAGTAAGATAATGATTAGTTTTCTCCTACTAAAGAATACATTGCACCTTCCATCATTATAAAAATAAGACAGTAGGGATGAAGATTCCATGTCAGTTCTAGTTTTATTTCTCTATTTACTATGAAAGCAATGCATACTTCAGTAGCAGAATGTTTCCATAAGTTTCTCAGGAGTAACCAAGAGCCATTATTTTTTGACATTTTAAAAATATTTATTTTATTTATTTATTGTTATTAATAATTTTATTTACTTACATTTCAAATGATATCTCACTCCCTGGTTTCCCCTCTGCAAACACTCCATCCAATACCCCTCACTTTTGTATTTGAGGGTGCTCCTCTAACCACTCACCCACTCCTGCCTCACTCCTCTACCATCCCCCTATTCTGGGGCATCCAGCCCCCACAGGAGCAAGGTCCTTTCCTCCCATTGATGCCTGACAAGGCCATCCTCTGCTACATATGAGGCTGGAGCCATGGGTTTCACTATGTGTTCTCTTTGGTTGGTAGTTTAGTCCCTGGGTGCTCTGGGTGTTCCTGTTAGTTGATATTGTTGTTCTTCCTATTGGATTGTAATCTCCTTCAGTTTCTTCACTCCTTCCCCTACTCTTCCATTGGGATCCCAGGCTTAGGCAGTTGGTTAGCTGTGAGTATCTGCATCTGTATTTGTCAGATGCTGGCAGAGCCTCTCAGGGAACAGCTATACCAGACTACTGTCACCCAGATCCATTTTTGGTATCAGCTCCATTTTTTTTGTCCCTGCATTTCCTTTAGACAGGAACAATTCTGGGTTAAAAAATCTTGAGATCTGTGAAATGAGTACACTGTAGGTGTCTTCAACACACCAGAGGAGGGCATCAGATCCAATTACAGATGATTGTGATCTTCTATGTGGTTGCTGAGAATTAAACTCAGGACATCTGCAACAGTAGTCAGTGCTAATGACTGAACTATCACTTTAGCCCCCAATTTTTAACATTTTAAAGTCAACTATTAGGACATGGTTATGAGATTTCAAAATCAATTTTAATTTGCATTTCTCTGTTTGCTAATGGTGTTCAACTATATATATATGTGTAAATATATGTATATATATGTATATTATATATATAGTTTGTGCTGTATTTTATTACTTTAATGTTTGTTGTATTAATTATTTTCAATTATTATTAATTTTATTTGTTGTATATTCTAGTTACTAAGTATTTGTCACATGTGTAGCTGGTAAAGTCTTTGTTTTTAACATTCTATAGGCTTCCCTTTTACTTCCATAATGGTGTCTTTTGCTGTACAGAAACAAGTGAATTTCATGATGCTCCATTTATCATGGGTCATAGTGCCAAAGATAACATGGTTCTCTTAGAAAGCCTTTATAAGTACCTGTAAGTTCACATTCTGTACTTTCTCTTTTATCAGATTCAGCTCATCAGATGTTATGTTTAGGTCCTTAATTTATTTTCAGTTCAGCTTTATACAAGGTGATAGATAAAGATCTAGTTTCATTATCCTAAATACACCTTTCGTGTTTTACCATCACTACTAACTCTAAAGATAAGGTTGGAAGAGCTGACACTTTCACTGTATGAATGACTTCAGTCCATGAAACAACTATTAATATATGCAGAAAAATATTTATCCATTTACTTCTGGAGCCCCTTTCCAGATGTTTGTGGTTTCCTTTGTAAAGTCATTGACACTGTGTTTGAATTTTTCATTTCAAATGTATTTGCTTGTGACAACAGAAAGAATATTGACCTTGTAAATACACTTTATATATTGAAAGTTTCCTCCCTAATGGCTACACATGTTATCATGGCACCTATAAACAAATAATGTTTTATTTAATCTTTCTTAAAAATAAATTGTTTAAGTTTCATTTAGTAAGATATTGTAAAGGTCTTGGATGATGATTACACAAGAAGATTTTATTGTTGAGAATAGTTCTCACTATCCTGGGTTTGTGGTTATTCCAAATGAAATTTGCAAATTTCTCATTCTAACTCTATGAAAAATTGAGTGGAAATTTTGATGGGGATTGTATTGAAGCTGTAGATTGCTTTCAGCAAGATGGCCATTTTTACTATATTAATTCTGCTAATCCATGAGCACAGGAAAATTTTCCATCTTCTAAGATCTTCGATTTCTTTCTTCAGGGAGTTGATATTCTTGTCAAACAGATATTTGACTTGCTTGGTTAGTGTCACACCAACGCTATTTTATATTATTTGTGACTATTGTGAAGGGTGCCATTCCCTTAATTTCTTCCTCAGTAATGGTAGAGTGACAGGCAGGTAGATCAGTAGAATAGAACTGAAGACTCATAAATGGATCCACATACCTATGGTCACTTGATCTTTGACAAAGGAGATAAAACCATTCAGTGGAAAAAGGCAGCATTTTTAACAAATGGTGTTGATTCAACTGGTAGTCAGCATGTAGAAGAATGAAAATCCATCTCTGTACAAAGTTCAAGTCCAAGTAGATCAAGGACCTCCACTTTTAACCAGATACACTGAAAGTAATAGAAGAGAAAGTGGGGAAGAGCCTCAGACACATGGGCACAGAGGAAAATTTCCTGAACAGAACACTTATGGCCTCTAAGATTAACAATAAACAAATGGGACCACACAAAATTATAAAGCTTCTGAAGGGGAAAGAATTCTGTCAATAGGGCAAAATGGCAATCAACAGATTGGGTAAAAATCTTTACCAATACTACATCCAATAGAGGGCTAATATCGAATATATACAATAAACACAGGCCATTAGACACCAGAGAACCAAATATTCCTATTAAAAATGGAGTACAGAGCTAAGCAAAGAATTATCAACTGAGGAATGTCAAATGGTCAAGAACCACCTAAAGAAATGTTCAAAATCCTTATTCATCAGGGAAATGCAAATCAAAACAACCTTGAGATTCCAACTCATACCAGTCAGAATGGCTAAAATCAAAAACTCAGGTGATAGCAGATGCTTGCAAGGATGTGGAGAAAGAGGAATACCTCTCCATTGTTAGTGGTACAACCACACTGGAAATCAGTCTGGAGATTCTTCAGAAAGGTGGACACAGTACTACCTGAGGACCCATCTATATCACTCCCAGATACACCCAAAAGATGCTCCAACATGTAATAGGAACACATGCTCCACTGTCTTTACAGAAGTCTTATTTATAATAGCTTGAAGCTAGAAAGAACCCAGATGCCCTTCAACAGAGGAATGGATATAGAAAATGTGGTATAATTACACAATGGAGCACTAATCAACTGTTAAAAACAATGACTTCATGAAATTTTTAGGCAAATGGATGTAACTAGAAAATATCATCCTGAGTTAGGTAACCCAGTTTCAAAAGAATGCACATGGTATGCCTCATTGATATGTGGATATTAGCCCAAAAGCTTGGGATAGCCAAGATACAATTCACAGACACACGTGAAGCTCAAGAAGAAGGAAGACCAAAGGGTGGATGCTTCAGTCCACCCTAGAAGGAGAAACAAAATATTAATGCGAGGTAGAAGGTAGGAGTGACTTGGGAGGAAAAGAAGAGGGGGAATGGGAAAAGAGGGGCAGGGTCTGGTATGAGAGAAGACAGGGATGATATATAGAGTGTTGGGAATTTGAACAGAGGAGTGTAGTAAAGGGGTATGTGGAACTGGTTGTAGCCACCAGCAAGTTCCAGATGCCAGAAAAGCAAGAGGCTCAAAGCAGGAAAAAGATTAGCTGAAATGCCCAATAATGTGGAGAGAGAACCTGTAGAGACCATATGCAGAGGTTAGACAAAGACCTGGTTGGGTGATGAAGCTGACCATTCATCTCCAAATTCTTAACCTAAAAGGACTCCTGTCTAAAGAAAATATGGGGACACAGTGTGTAGCAGAGACTAAAGAAAAGACCATCTAGAGATTTCCCTACCTGGGAATATATCCCATATACAGACACCAAATACACTATTGTGGATGCCAAGAAGGGCTTCCTGACAAGAGCCTGTTATACCTGTGTTCTGAGAAGTTCTGCTAGGGCCTGAAAAATACAGAGGAAGATGCTTGCAGCCAACCATTGTACTGAGCACAGGGTCCCCAAAGGAGAAGTTAGAGAAAGAACTGAAGGAACTGAAGGGGTTTGCAAACCCCATAGGAAGAACAACAATACATTACATCATTACATCTCATTACAGATGGTTGTGAGCCACCATGTGGTTTCTGGGAATTGAACTCAGGACCTCAGGAAGAGCAGTCAGTGCTCTTAACTGCTGAGCCATCTCTCTAGCCCTAAAGTTTCTTTAAAACTGGTACATAAATATTATTCACTGTGGTATACTATTATAAGAAACACCTATGTATTTAGATATTATCTTTGTGTGTTTTAAGTCAGATAAAACACATATCTTTCTTCAGCTAACAATTGTGTGTATGAAAACATCAAAGTATTTTCTTTTAAAACTTTAAAACTTTACATTGCATTAGTGTTATGCAAATTTACTCTACTAATAGAATAAAACACCTTAATTTGCATCTATACCTACAATATAGTGCCTGTTTAACTTACTTGCCCTAGCTTCTAGTATTTAAAATTTACTCTCAATTTGTTGATGATGATCTGGCTCATTTCCCAAATCTAAGTAAGATTATCTATGCCTGGCTTATTTGACTTAATGTAGTGGTACCTGGTATAATCTATAAATGGCTATCACAAGTAACATTAATTCATTCTTGCTAGAATTGAATAGAATACCATTGTCTGTATGTACGACATATACTTTATCCATTTTTCAGTTCAGGGGCATAGATTTTGTTCATTTCATGACACTATTAGGTAGTATTCAACTAAATACGCTAATGCAGATGTATTTTGTTGTAACCTGTTAATTTTCTTTGATACCATGAATGTTTCTATACAAACAGAATTATAATCATTAATTTATTTCATGAGATTGGAGGTATGTGGATTTTACTTCCTAAATTAGAAAAATCCACAGATTCTCAGAGTTTCTTCTAATAGTAGGGTGAACACTCAAAATTATAGCATGAAGCAATTAAAGACTCTTGCATTAGATAATTCAAAATGTCCTCAATAGGATTATCCTCTATATACTCAAATTAGAACCTATAAAAGTACTGAATATTTTTTTGAAATATAGAGATACTGATAATGTTGGTTGGTTGCACTTATTATCTCTGGACAAAGAGATGAAGGAAGAGAATAAACTCTAAGAGATTAATTACTCCAGTTGCAACTGTGCATAAACACTCTAATGGCTTCTAATTATATCCTGGAAGAAAATCACCTTTCCAATAGCCAAAATAAAAGATGACTTTCTTTAGTTGTTTTGTCAAATACTATGTCACAAACAATAGTAAAGGTAACCATAATAAAAAAAGATACTTACATTTGGGTCCATTGCTCTGACAATGCGTTATTTAGTCCTTTGAATCTTGTTAGTGAGAGGAGTGTGGCAGAGTGTGGAGCAATAGCTAAAGCCATACAATGCTATAAACAGAGTATAATAAACCCTTATAGTGATAGTTCAGATTAGAAGGCTGATAAAGATGTGGGATATAGAGGTCTGGCTCATGAAGTTTTAAAGAGCAACAGAGACTTTATTGAGTCAGGTTAAAGGTGATACTCTAGCAGAAGATATGATTACATACAGCCTATTATAAGTTCATACAATTAAATATAAAGAGTCATTATTAACCACAGAAAGAATAAATATAAATGATTGTAAAAATGTACCTGATACAATACTTAAAAAGGATATTCTATAATATGAAGTTTTGGATAAACTTGTATGTATAATTTTATATGAAATTAAAAATGACTTGTTACATATGATTAGTGAGTTGTATGAGATAATTATACACACATGAGTTTTGTTCCTAGAATAGGAATAGAATAGAATGATCAGCTTTTCACTAATGAATATATAACATCATTTTGGATCAAATTTTAAGAACAGAATACTAATCTTTATTTAAAGAGTAAAATTATATTTAATATGACTTGGAAAATCACTTAGCATTATATGTGTTATGAAGTAAGGATTTTGGTTACTTCAGGAAAATGATAACCAGAAGATCACTCAATTAATTAAGTTAATTAATTAAGAAATTATTTTTTTAAATGGTGGATTCACATACATGCACATTTTGTAAAAATAAAAAAGCTGGATAGTAGAAATTTGTGTAACTCTATTTTATATTCTATTCTAAAATATTTCATGGAAAAATATTTTTAACAAATAACTTCATATATAAAATTAAAATAGTAACTAAAACAACAATTAAAATGACAAGTTATGTCATTTAAAATTCACCAGCTTCAAAATAATCAAATAGGGAAGACTGAAGAGACTATTCAGTTATTAACAATCCTTCTAGCTCTAGCAGAGAACCCAGCTTCCTAGCACTCTTAAGTTACCCTTGCTTTTAATTTCTATTCTTAGAAATACAAGACTTGCTTCTGGCCTTTTTAAGAACAGCCATTCATACACTGGGAATATATATATATATATATATATATATATATATATATATATCCCACATATATGTGTGTGTGTGTGTGTGTGTGTGTATACAGACACATATGAAATAATGAATATTGAAACTAAATAGGTTATATTATATGTATGATTTCTAAGGAGATTGTATGTTATTTTATGGATTCAGTTCATGCTAAATTATATACTGTAACAAAAACTATACAGAGACTTTATAGATGAATTGATTTTATTTAATAGTCACAAAATTTGTCATTTTTATATGAAATGATCAAATTTATTTTTTAACATATCCAGAAATATTTATTTTATTGGAAATAAATAATATTTAATTGGTATTTTTAAGTGGATACAGATTATTTAATTTTGCTCAAACAGATACACTTTTCTTACAACTATTTCATGTATAAATGCTATAGGAATATAGGTGTTTAGGAATGTTTGCTGATCATCTTACATGTGATTTGATATGAGAATTGTAAGCCGAATGCTATAACATGAATAGAAGGAATTTCCTGTTTTATAGGGAGGTTCTATAGAAAGGCATATTCACTCTAATTTCACCTCTGTTTGAATTATTTCTGCTTTTCACTGCTAAAATGGAAAAATATAATTGAAGATGACATGAAAGAAATGAAGAGTAGGTGTTTTGCAAAATATCAAGTGAAGTTCCCTAATGAGTATGTAATTTTCAAATTTTATGTAATGAGGGATATACATAAGTAGTTTTTTCTTTTGGAATACATCTAATATGTAGTATACATAAACACATAAATTACTTCATATTATAAGAGTAAACAACAAAGATTTTTGAAGTTTATAACAGTCTTGCAAGCATACATTATTTAAAGTGGGAATTTAAAAACTGAATTTAATTTATTATTTATGAGAGGGATTTTATTCAGTTATTTTTAAAAAAAGATTCATTGTATTTTTCTTTGAAAGATATATTTTATTGTTGTATAAGAGTACAATGTACATAACATAATTTCCTCTTTAGTCTCTAACATTTTTAGAATTATACAATTTTATATATTTGATATATATAAGTATTACTTGAATTTTGAAAATACTATTTACCTTTTATAACTTTTGATTGTGTCACATTTTTCTTCAAAGTAATGAATAGAAAATTCTGTGTACAGACTTTCATTATTAATTTACTTAATAGTTTTGTAATTTATTTATTTATTTATTTATTCATTCAGGAAATATTTTATTGCATCTTATAGTTCAGAATCCATGGTGGAGGGAAGTAGAGTAGATCTCAAGGCAGGAACCTGGAGCCAGGAACTGAAACAGCCATAAAAGAAAGCTGCTTAATGTCATTCTCCATTGCTTGCTTAATCTGCTTTCTTATAGAACTGAGATAATCCTTCAGTACTTCTCCTAACTCTCCCATAGGTGGCTCTGACCTGAGTGTAGTGGTTGGCTCTAAGGAATGGCATCTATCTCAGTCAGTTTCTGGTAGAGCCTCTCAGAGAATAGGCATGCTACAGTAATATCTGCATGCACAGTAATATTATCAGGGTTTGGTGCCTGTCCATGGGATGAATCCAAGTTGGGCTAGTCACTGGATGGCCTTTCTGTCAGTCTCTGATCAATTTTGTCCCTGCATTTCCTTTAGATAGGAACAATACTTGGCAAAAATATTTGAAGATAGGTGGGTAGACTCATTCCTCCACTGGGTGTCCTGTCTGGAGGTGGTCCCTTTGGGTTCCATCTGCCTGCTCTTGACATTTTGGCTAATGTCAGGACCCACATTGAGTCTTGGGAGCCTCTCACATCCCATGACTCTGGGACTTTCCAGAGGTTACCCCTACCCCCACCCCCAACCCATGCTAACTGCATATTTCCATATTTTCATATTCTCCTGCCTTTCTGGAGTTTTCCTCTGTCTCCTTCCATACCTAATATTTTCCTCCTTTCCCTTCCACTTCCCCTCTCCCACCTAGGTCCAACCCTCCCTTTGCCTTCTATGATAGTTTTGTTCCACCTTCTAAGTGGGATTGAAACATCCTTACTTGGGTCTTTTTTGTTGTAAAACATCTAATGATCTGTGAGTTGTGCCATGGGTTTTCTGTACGTTTTGGCTAATATCCACATGTTAGTGAGTACATACCATGACTGTCCTTCTGTATCTGGGTTACTCCACTCAGGATGATATTTTCTAGTTCCATCCATTGCCTGCAAAATTCACATTTTTTTTTGTTTTAGTAGTTGAATAGTATTCCATTGTGTAAATGAACCTCAATTTCTTTATTCATTCTTTAGTTCAGAAACATCTGGGCTGTTATTACAAATAGGGCTGTTATGAACACAGTGGAGGACATGTCCTTGTGGTATTATAGAGTATCTTTTGGTTATATACCCAGGAATGGTATAGCTAGGTCTTCAGGTAGAACTATTTACAATTTTCTGAGCAACTGTCAGATTAATTACCAATTTGCAATCCCACCAGCAATGGAGTATTCCTCTTTTTCCACATCCTCTCCAGCATTGCTGTTCATTTCATTTTTGATCTTAGTCATTCTGATTGGTGTAAGGTAGAATCTCAAGGTTGTTTTATTTGCATTTCCTTGATGACTAATGATGTTGAACATTGGGCTAAAGAGAGAGCTCAGCGGTTAAGAGCACCAACTGCTCTTCAAGTGGTCTTGAGTTCAATTCCCAGCAACCACATTGTGGCTCACAACCATCTGTAATGGGGTCTGGTGCCCTCTTCTGTTGTGTCTGAATAGAACAATGGTGGTATACTCATATGCATAAAATAAATAAATAAATCTTACAAAAAAGGATGTTGAACATTTCTTTGAGTGCTTCTTGACCATTCAAAACTTCGCTACTGAAAATTCTCTATTTAGCTCTGTACCTCATTTTTATGTTGGGTTATTTGTGTTCTAGGAGTGTAACATTTTGAATTCTTTATATATTTTGGATATTAGCACTCTATCAGACCAGACCTTAAAAGAAGAACCAATGCAAATACTTCTCAAATTATTTCACAAAATACAAAGAGAAGGAATACTACCTAATTAATTCTATGACACCACAGTTACTATGATACCTAATCCATACCAAGATATAACAAAGAAAGAAAACTTTGACCAATTTTTCCTTATAAATATCATTTCAAAAATACTCAATACAATTCTCACAATCCAAATCCAAAACACATCAAAATGATCATTCTTCAAGATTAAATAGGCTTCATGTCAGGGATGCAGGGTTGGTTCAATATAAAAAAATTCATCACTGTAATACAGAATATTAAAAAACTCAAAGAAAAATAATCACATGAGCACCTCATTAGATGACAAAAAAAAAGCCTTTGACAAAATAGATCAGTTCATGTTAAAAGTCTTGGAGAGATCAGGAATTCATGGCACATTATCTAAATATAATAAAAGCAATATACTGTAAACCAACAGCCAGCACAAATTAAATGGAGAAAAACTTGAAGCAATCCCATGAAAATCAGGGACAAGACAAGGCTATGTACTATTTCTGTTTATATTCAATGTAGTACTTAAAGTACTAGCTAGAACAATGAGACAAAAAAAAGGAGATCAAAGTGATACAAATAGGAAAGAAGAAGTTAAGTTATCTAATTTGCAGATGATATGATAGCATACATAAGCTACTCCAAGAATTCTTCCAGAGAAATCCTACAGCTGACAAACAACTACAGCAGAATGGCTGGTTATAAAATTAACTAAAAGATATCATCGGCTTTCCTTTATCCAAATGATGAATGGGATGAGAAAGAAATTAAGGAAATAACATCTTTCATAATAGCCACAAATAATATAAAATATCTTGGTATAACTCTAACCAAGGAAGTGAAAGATCTGTATGACAAGTACTTCAAGTTTGTGAAGAAAAAAAATGAAGAAGTCCTCAGAAGATGGAAAGAAATTGAAGAAGACCTCAGAAGATAGAAAGAAATTGAGGAATTTCCATGTTCATGGATCGGTAGGGTTATCATAGTGAAAATGGCCATGCTACCAAAAGCAATCTACAGACTCAGTGCACCCCCATCAAAATTCCAACACAATTCATCCAAGATGTGGAAAGACCAATTCTCAACATCATCTGAAAAAAAAAAAACAAGATAGTAAAAATAATTCTCAAAAGTAAAAGAACTTCTGGGAGAATCACCATCTCTGATTACAAGCTGTGCTATACAGAGCAATAGTGATAAAAACCACATGGTATTGTTACATTGACAAACATGTCAGTCAATGAAATATAATTGAAGACTCAAAAATAAACCCACACACTTATGTGTTCTTAGTCTTTGTCAAAGAAGCCAAAACCATACAGTAGAAAAAAGAAAGCATTTTCAACAAATGGTGTTGGTCTAACTGGAAGTCTGCTCAGAGAAGAATGCAAATTGATCTATATTCATCACCTTCTACAAACCTCAAGTCTAAATGGATCCAGGAAATCCATCTCCTAGACTAGATACACAAGATACACAACACTAGATACACAATCAGAATCTGATAGAAAAGAAAGTAGGAAACAGCCTCGAACGCATTGACACAGAAACATTTTTTGAACAGAACACCAATGGCTCAGGCTCATAGATCAACAACTGACAAATGGTACCTCATTAAACTGAAAAGCTTCTGTTAGCCAAAGGACTCTGTTAATATGACAACATGACAACCTACAGTTTGGGGAAAGATTTTTGCTAGCTCAACTCTTATAAAATATCTACCAATTTTTTCCTACAATGTTTCCTGAGCTTTTGGTTGTGGGGTTGCATTTTAATTTTATCCTCTGTGACTGGGTGCCTTAATGCCACAATTACATTAGTTACGATTTTTAAAAAATAATTATGATTATTTCAAAAACAAATTTTTAATGAAGTGTAAGGGTTGCATTTATTTTTTGGTAGAAGGAAACATTTAGGATGTAGTTAGGGATTAGTTTTGATTTTGTAAATGGTGATTGTAGGTTCTCACAGATACATGACTTCACTAGTCTTTTTGGCTATGTTTCCTATTATCTCAAAAAATAGTCACAAACAAAGGAAGAAAATTGCTAAGAAATATCTTTAAAAACATGCTTAACATCTAGAAATTAGAGAAATGCAATTAAAACAACTTAGAGATTTCCTCTTATACCAATCAGAAGCTAAAGGTTAACAGAAGAACAACAGAACATCAATTGCTAGAGGGTGAGTGGGAAAAAGGGAACATTCATTTACTGTTGGTGGGATTGCAAACTGATCCATTCACCCAGGACACCAGTGTGAAGAGTTTTCTAAAAGCTAAAAAAAAAAAGAATCTAAAATATAATCCAGCATGATATATCACTCCTTAGTATATGGTCTAAAGATTTGACATGCTGTTCCATAGAAAATTGGTAACTCAGTTTCATTTTGACTCCCTTCAGAACAGGCAGGAAATGGGAATATACTCAATGTCCCTCAAACAAAGAAAAATATTTTTAAGAACTTGATCGAATTTTATCCACTGTTACAGAATCAGTATAAGAATTGAAACAGGATACCTTATTCAGTGTTTTATTACTATGAAGAGATACTATGACCACTGAAACTCTTATACAGAAAACAATTCAACTGGAGTTTGCTTATAGTTTCCAAAGTTTAGTTCACTGTCATTATAATGAGGAGGATGGCATCATGGAGGCAGAAATGATGCTGGGGAAGAAGCTGAATTCTACAGCCTGATCCATAGGCATCAGGAAGAGAATAGTTATGGTTTGGAATGGTGATTTTTGATGCCTCAAAGTCCAGCCTCAATGCCGACTTCCTCCAATAAAGCTACACTACCTAATCCTTTCAATTTGTGCAACTCCTGGGTGTCTATTTAGTCAATCTATGAAGCTATGGAGCCATTCTCATTCAAACCACTGCACAGGAAGACTAGGAATATGGCTCACTGTATAATTATCTGCCTTAAAACTCAGTGTTCTGGAAACAACTGAGACAAAGACAAACTAATTAATTAGTTAATTAATTAATTAGTTAGACCACATTAATTTGACTACTCTGAGTTTAGTCAGAGACTCTGCCTCAGAAAAGAAAGTGATGTGTGATGTAGGAAGGCACTCAGTTACAATGTTTGACATGAATACATACATACCTAAACATATGGATAATTCCAACACAAACACAGTATACAAATATAGATGTAAATAGAATAAAGAAAGATTAAGATTAATTTTGAACTAACTCTTTCCACTCCTTTTATAGTATTAATCAGAAAATAGGAAGAGTTTAGAATAAATACTCTAAACTAAATAACTCATCACTGAGGGGAAATTGTTAATTACTTAATAATAAACTGATACACTCTTAAGAATGTACAACATCCCAGTACAAAAATTTTATTAATGCTGAAGCTTTCTATGGGTTCATTTGTAAGACTACTGACATAAATTTGTAGATATGATTCTTTTAGTAATTTTATCAACACTAATATTGTGTCAGTTCTAGACACAGGGTAATAAGTGAGAATCAAGATTGATTGAAAAATCTAATTTCGTATCGATTCAGAAGCTGACTGTACTCTCCAGTTTGGAAACAAGAACCACTGAGAATTTCCAGAGCTTACATTGGCTTAATGGCTCTTAGTTAAACATCACTTCAATATGATTTCTAATATTAACAAGAAAAAAAAAAACCTATGGCAATATTTTCACCATGGCAATTTTATGTCTTCTATTGCAAAAACTGTTACAAATAAATTAGGTCCTCAGTTGCATTTCTGACTCTCAAGTAGTCTACACAGCAACAGTTTTCCTTCAACAACATTGTAATATTTGTTTCATTATTCACTAGGAAAACTATTCAAAGAAATGATTGTAAAATGAAGCCTGTAGCAACAATTTTCAAATGTAATTTTGGTGTATTTATTTTCTTCAGAATGAAAGAATCCTGTGCTTGGACTCAAGAAGATACATTTGTTGAGATAGCTTTCTCTTATATTTTTGGTTGTAAGCTTAGCCTTCAATATCTGAGCCATCTCTCTAGCCTGAGATAGCCTTCTCTATGTTAGATATTATCACAATATACATAATAATCTAAATTTTCCTTGTGGATAATCTCTTATAAAGCCCCATATTTTGTTATTGGTGCTAATTTTGTTCAATTTTTTTCAAATACTTATGTATGCTGCATTTACAACAGCAGAATGAAATTGTACCTGTGCAGATATGAGAAACCCAGAGTTTGAAATAGGAAGAAGGGAAAATAGATACTAAAAACAATTGAGACAGCAACATCTAAATACTTATTCAAAGGAGAGACTGGAGCTAGAGAAACTAAGTGTGAATTTAAAAGAGAACAATAACAACATAGTGATCTTTTGAGTCCTAAGTCTATTCAGACACAGCTGAGGCAAAGAGTTGACTTCCTGTGTCCTAATCAATGGATTTTAAGTTGTTGGAGGAGGGCACATCTGTAACATGAGTTAAAAATAATGTATGTTAGGAATAGATAAGTTGTAACAGTTCAAATCCCAAACTGACTATTTCCATAGACTATCTGTACTTGTCCACAGTTGATCTACAGCCAAACTCTATTTGATGAATTGGGTTTTCTCAACACACACACACACACACACACACACACACACACACAAACACACAAACACACAAACACACATGCACACACACATGCGTATGAACACACACACTACATACACATCATTATTTCTGAAAATATAAAACTCAGAAATTCTTTGTAAACATGTTCAAACCCATTCTTCATTGTTTCTAAAACTATAGAAAAGTAAATGAAATATTTATTTTATATGCATTTTTACCATATGAGTTAAACAATTTTATAAACAGACATGATATTCCATTGGTAATAAAGGGAAGAACATTTAAATCACAAAACATGAATATGGTGAAAGGTTTTTTTCTTAATGGTAGCTGGTAGTATGTATCCTATGGTAGAACAACAAAGTTGTCAGACAGGATTTGCTTTAGTAACTAGGGTACTCTAATAATGACCTATGACTAATTAGTCAATCAACTCATGAGTTGATTAACACATGAAAGTTGAACCATATGTCTTCCAAAGATTCAAGCTCAACTGTAATGAAGCAGGAAAAAAAATACAATAAATATATTTTGAGAATACATGGAATCTGTAACACTTTTTAAAATTATGTTTTCTCCCTAATTATGTTGTAAATAATTATTATAAGAAAAACTGATCAAGTTCTCTGTGAAATATTCTACTATTGTGAGAAAAATGTTCATTGAAACATCATTCATATATAGGATATAATCAATATACAAGTAGACTTCTACTAATGATAATCGAATCTTTTCTGTGGATAAGTTTTATAACTTTGTTTTTTATATCTGGTTAAAATTATGCTTTTAAAAATAATTATATATCAGAATAGAGTCACTCAGTAGGACAATATTATACAAGACTTTCAGTATAACACAAGCAGACGATGATCAAATAATCATAAAGACAATTCTCATAACCGGCAACCAAAAAGAACCTCAACAAATCTTCCTAGAAAAGAAACCGATATCCCAGAAATGTGCATAACTGTTATGTCCACGTGCCTTTATGGGAAAGATTGTTTTTTGATTACTGTATTTTTACCACTATGGCTCATTACACTATACAATATGCTTTATAGATATAAACCTCTACTATGAGGTGTAGGATGAGTATTATTATCAAATTTTGGAGTGATTGGCTTATTTCAAATAAATATACTCAATTGATATATAAAAAGTCAAATATTCATCATGTTTTGCAAATTCTATTGATCATCATTCTTCAAACATGAAATCCTATTTAATTTAACAGCCCTCTTTAGCTTAGTTACTCAAAGGACTAAAAAAATGGAAAAGTAGAGTTTTGGGTTTTTTTTCAGTGAAGGTATTCGAGGGTAGGAATAATTCCAACAAACACAGCTGAAGTGCTTATCCAGTTGTCAGTTTGATTCCATATCATTTTGTTTGATTTTATAACTCTTTATACATTGCTTTTTTTTAAAAGTATCTACTTTATGAGAATTTGATCAGTCATTAAAATTTTGGCAAATGTTTTCTCCAAGTGCCTCTAAATATAACCAAAAACAAAGCCATACAATGCAAGGCACAGCTTGAGTGATGATTTACCCTAACATTTCACAGTATTTAATGGTACAGTAAGAGTTATGTCTAGGGGATTTTTCTCTCTTAAAGCTTTGGGAAATATATGAGCAATTCTAGCTGACTTTCCACAAGAGGGCTTCATGTTTCAAATCAGCATTATCATATGTATTTGGCAACATGCCCAGAAAATCCTATTGCTTGTTAGCTTATTGAATCAAGAAATTTTAGGTGGAACATTTTACCTGTTTTGGAGAAGGATTTTTCAGAAGTACTTATGTGCACTTATTTTTAAATTTTAAGAAAACACAGGAATATATGCAGAAATATTTAATTATACCTTAATAGTTGAATATTTACATATTATTTGCATACATATAACTGTACTCATTTCTCTTTAAGAAATTCTTTCAAAGATGATTTCAATTGCCTTTATAGGTCAGTGTTTCTACAAGAGAGAGAAGCAGCAGTAGATTATGTATTTCTGCATATATACACACAAATCTTATCAACTTCACTCTCTTAATATGTGCACATATATACACACATACACATATACATATGTGTATGTGTGTATATATATGTGGACTATTCAAATTAATCTGCATAGTTATAATACATTATAGGTTTTTATATGCATACAATATGACTGTATGTTTCAGAATCTCTACTCATTTATAAATAGATTAATTATGTGAAAATAACTATTGAGTACCCAGGGTTTAATGGCTTTTCCTGTCAGATCATAGAAGACAAAATTCCTGAGAAAAACTTAAATGATGGAAGCTTATCTTATGAAGTTTTAGAATAAATTTTGAGAGTCATTCAAAAAATCCATAAGAAATATTTATATAATATTTTGAATTAATATTCAGAGCTTATAGTTACCTGGAGCTGAAGAATCAGCTGAGATAAATGAAAGAACAACTCAACATTACTTGTCTATTGAATGCAATCTTCTGGGTGAGCACACAGAATCTGTGGTCAAGGCTGAAAGCTAAACAAGTCAAACTTGAAATGTGTAAGAGTTTCCAGAGTGGTAATGGTTTTGAAGCCAAGAAGTTATGGAGAGCAGCTGAAGCTGCTGGAGCAGCTGAAGCTTTCCACTGTAAAATCAGTAGAATCCACTGGTTAAGGTACAGCCGCAGTTGCAGTGGAGAACACTTTATTTTGAAGATGGTATTACCATGAGGCCACCACCAACAATGTAGAAACTATGAAGTGGAGATGCCTTGAGCCAACCATTTAAGTTGTAAATGTGGGTTGCAACGTCTCAAAATTGGAAATTCCCAAGATTTTTTTGAGCTGTGAAGTTTGTAAGTTGTAGACATTGGACACTGAGCTATTTATACTACTGGACATTCTTATTATCAGGGTTGGGAGATGGTTAGTCTGTCTTGGATTAAGAAACTTATTTAATTATGGATTTTACTGATTTTAAGACAACCTAGGCTTTAATTTTTTGCAGTTTTGAAAATCCAGAGGATTTCTCAAAGTAGGACTGTTTTTCATATTGTAATGTTAACATATGATCTGGGGGACAAGGGAGAAAAGAAAGGTGATTATTTAAAGTGGTGTGTTGGTACATCCAAACTGACCCATCTTGAATGCCATAGATAGCTTCAGTTGTCACTTTAATTATTTGCAGGGAAGAAGGAACCACTACTGAAAAATTCTATCAGTTAGATTAGCCTGTGCATATATCTCTTGGATGTTTTGTTAGTTGCTATTTGATATAGGAGCTTCTTTTCACTGTAGCAATGCTATACCTGGGCAGATGGGACTACCCCTTGGAAAGAAAGGGTATTCTTTCATTTCACTATCCTTTCTATTATGAAATAAGTATTTCTCACTCCAAATTGCTCTTGGAACTCATCACAATAACAAAAGTAAAACTAGAATACTAATTATATATTTCAAATTTTTAAAAAATTTCTCTGGTTTTTGGACTTGGCCATTAATATTAATCAGTATTATTAATTATTTTTAGTTATTATTATTACTTAGTATTATTTTATTTAGGCATTCCAGCCATTGCGCCCCTCCTGGTCCTCCTTCTTACTGTTCCACATTCCACTCTTCTTCCCCCTTGTCTCTGAGAGGGGGCTCCACCCCAATAGGGCTCCCGCTTCCCTGGGGCCTCAAGTTTCTAGAGGATTAAGCACATCTTCTCCCAGTGAGGCCAGATCAGGCAATCCTCTGCTATATATGTACCAAGGGCCTCTGACCAGCACATGTATGCTGCCTGATTGGTAGCTCAGTGTCTGGGAGCCCTTTGGGGTCCGCATTAGTTGAGAATGCTGGTCTTTTTGCCTTCCCCTTCAGATTCTTTGATCCTTTCCCTAATTCAACCATAGAGGTCTCTTCAGACCAATGGTTGGGTGTAAATATCTGCATCTGTCTCACTCAGCTGCTGGGAGAACCTCTCAGAGGACAGCAATGATAGGATTCTGTCTTCTCTCTCTTCTCCATTTTTGTTACTGCAGTTGTTTTAGACAGGAACAGTTCTGAAAAGTTCAGAAAATTTGACTGTTCCCACCACGTAAGGCCCCATATACCTAATGGAGGTGGGCTCTTTGAGATCATACTCAGCATTGTTGGACATTTTGACTAAGGTCACCCCATTGAGTCCTGAGAGTCTTTTACCTCCCAGTTCTCTGGTACATTCTAGAGGGTCCCCCTCCTTTCATCTCCCTGATGCCTCACATTTCCATTTATTCTAATGGCCTTCTGGGCTTCTCTCCTATACAACCCATACCTCATAACTGAACCTGTCCCCTTTTCCCATCCCCTCTTGTCTGCCACCAATATCCCTCTCTCCCTCTTCCTCCCATGATTATTTCTCCCCCACTCCTTCCAAGTGGGATTGAAGCATCCAACCTTAGGCCTATCTGCTTGTACTCTTCTTATGGTCAGTAGGGTTTCTTTTCCAAATATTTTCTTTAAAATTTATTTTTTTATTAGTTTTATTTTTTACAGTCTAGTCATTACCACCTCTCAGTAGGTCCTCCCACAGTTCTTCATCCCATTCCTCCTTCCTCTTAGCTCCAAGAGGATATCCCCAACCCAGACTCCACAAGTGGTCCCCACTCCCTTGGGCCTCAAGTCTCTCAAGGGTTAGATGCCTCTTTACCCACTGAGGCTATACCAGTCACTCTTCTGCTGTATATGTGTCTGGCGGGCTTTGGACCAGATAGTGTATGCTGCTTGGTTGGTGGCTCAGTGTCTGAGAGATCTCAGGGGTCCAGGTTAGTTAAGAATGTGAGTCTTCCTATGGGGTTGCCCTCCTCCTCAGCTTCTTCCAGGCTTTCCCTAATTTAACCACAGGATTTCCCGGCTTCTGTTATGGTTGGGTGTAAGGTTTTGCATCTGTGTCAGTCAGCCCCTCAGAGGACTGCCATGGTTTGCTCCTATCTGTAAGTACACCAGAGCATCAATAATAATAATGTCAGGTGCTGGACCCTCCCCTTTAGCTGGTTCCCACGTTGGTCTGGTCATTGGATCTCAGGCTCTTCTTTACCTTTGTCCCTCTTCTGGGTCAGAGTTTTTGACTGTGGGATGATATCCTCATCCCTCTATTTGATGCTCTGTCTTTCTACTGGGGGTAGACTCTACAAGTTTCCTCTGCCACTGCTGGGCATGGGTTTTATCCTAGTATTCTTTACTTTTTTGCTAATATCCATTTATCAGTGAGTACATAACATGCATGCCCATTTGGGTCTGGGTTACCTCACTCAGGGTATTTTCTAGTTCCATTCACTTGTCTACAAAATCCATGATGTCCTCATTTTTCATAGCTGAATAGTATTCTATTGTATAAATCAACCACATATTCTGAATTCATTCTTCAGCTGAGGGATATCTAAGTTGTTTCTAGCTTCTGGCTATTATGAATAAGGCTGCTGTGAACATAGTGGAGCACATGTCCTTGTGGTATGATGGGGCATCTTTTGGGCATATGCCCAAGAGTAGTATAGCTGGGTCTACATGTAGAACTATTTCCAATTTTTTGATGAACTGCCAGATTGATTTCCAGAGTAATTGTACCAGTTTGCAGTCCCACCAGCAATGAAGTTTTCCTCTTTCTTCACAACCTCACTATCATCTGCTGTCACCTGAGTTTTTGATCTTAGCAGTTCTGATTGGTGTGAAGTAGAATCTCAGGGTCAGTTTGATTTGCATTTCCTTGATGACTAAGGACTTTGAAAATTTCTTTATGTGCTTCTTGGCCATTTCAGATTCCTCTGTTGTGAATTTTCAGTTTAGCTATGTATTCCATTTTTTAATTTGGTTATTTGGTTTTTGTGGAGGTTAACATCTTGGGCTGATTATATATTTTGGAAATCAGTCCTCTACTGGGTGTAGGGTTAATGAAGGTTTTTCCCAATCTGTAGATTGCTGATTTATCCTATTGGTGGTGCCTTTTGCCTTACAGAAGCTTTTCAGTTTCATGAGCCCCTATTTATAAATTGTTGATCTTAGATCCTTGGCCATTGGTGTTCTTTCCAGGAAATTCCTGCTTGTGTCAAAGAGTTTGAGAGTTTTTTTCCAACTTTTTTTATCTATTACATTCAGTGTATCTGGTTTATATTGAGATCCTTGTTCCACTTGGACTTGAGTTTTGTACAAGATGATAAGGATGAACTTATTTTCATTCTTATACATATAGACAGCCAGTTAGACCAGCTCCATTTACTAAAGATGCTTTCTTTTTTCACTGTACGGTTTTGGCTTCTTTGGCAAGGATCAAGTGTCCATAGGTGTGTGGGTTTATTTCTAGGTCTTCAGTTCTATTCCATTGATCAACCTGTCTGTCTTTGTCCCAGTACTATGTGGTCTCTATCACAATTGCATGGTAATACAGCTTGAGGTCAGGGATGGTTCCAAATCACGACATAAACAATTAAGGTGCTTAGTGTTTACAGATCAGAATTCAATTTTAAGAGCCAGCCTAAGAACTTTAGCTGAACTCACCATGAATAACATCATGAATTTATCTTTTTATCTTCTATGTATATTCTTCTATATTAAATGTAATGTAATAAAAATAATTATTATTGATGAAGCAATCATGAGTTTGAAAGGGGTTGTTTAATAGAGGACATGGAAATAGTTGGAAAGATGAAAAGGTAAGTATACTCAAAACTGTACTGATGTATGTAACAACTTCAAATGATTTTTTAAGACTTTACGGTATTTATTATATCTAAGCACACTGTAGCTGTCTTCAGATACCCCAGAAGAGGGCATCAGATCTCATTACATAGTGAACCACCATGTGGTTGCTGGGATTTGCTCCAGACCTTCGAAAGAGCAGTTGGTGCTCTTAACCACTGAGCCATCTCTCCAGCCCTCAAATGATTTTTTTTTTAATTTAAAATATGCACTAGATTTTGAGACAACTGTTAGTACATGAAATTATCATCTATACCAAAATGGATCAAAAAGCATGAACCTAATGGCTAATTACTACAAATGTTATAATAAATTGTTAAATACTTCTCTCACAGACAGGTAATTTATGATCTCTAGAATGCTGATATGACTCTGAGATAGGGCCAGCTAATATCAGTTTTTAGGATAATGAATCAAAAATTCCAGAGATAATAATAATAATAATAATAGTTTTTAATAATAAAATATAATCAATATATATCAGAATTAAAATTGTTATTAATATTAACATTGTTATTATTATTGTATTAGAGGACATGAAGAGAAAATGTGAGTGAAGCAATATGATATACAGAAAAAAATCATAACTGAAGATAATGAAAGATTCAGGAGTAATTTGAGTTCTAAAGAAACACTTTGAAAGGTTTTAAGTAAGAATTGTCACCCTTACAGACTATAATATTTTTACCTACTCACCAGAGAAAGGATTTAATGGAACGAGTTGAACGGAAGAGTGTGATTCTAAAAGATAAATGTGGACAGAGCACTGATGGGAATGTCAGTGCCAGGTAGAGGAGAGCAGCCATAAGCATTACATAAGTGAATCCTACATCTATTGTCTCTAACCAGATCATTCAAGTAGTCTCAATATATTATAAAATAAATACCTCAATAATGATTCCAATTGCCATGGCTATTGATTTGACTTTTAAATGCATTTATGAAAAATTTTCATAGGACACTGGGAATGCAGTAAAAAGGTGATAATATTTTTGTCTGGTTCTGTAGAAAAGGAAATTTCATTTCTTTTCATTGTTTTAACTTGCCATATATATATATACATATATATATATACATATATATATATATACATATATATATATATATATATTTTGCAGGAGCCATTTCATCAGAAACCTATGAATAATGTTCATTAGTAACTATGCTTTAAAATACAATGAAAGATATTTAAATTACAAACATCTTGTATATTGAAACACAGCATAGTATCTTAGGATGAAATCATTGTATAGATTGGGCTCTGTTATAAACTTTGTTCTGAACTGGAACAGTGAAATATTTCCTCTCTTCCATTTAATCATATTGTCTTTAGCATGTTTTCCTCAATTGCTTCTATGATACTTCTGTACTTTAAGCATTGTGATTGTTCATGACCAATTTTCCTCCTTAATAAAACCCTTCTTATTCTCAGAAAGCAGCTTTCAAGCTGACGAGCACTCTCTATTTATTATCCTCATCAGAAAGCCTCTGGTGGAATGCCACTCTGTTATCATTAGCGACCCAGGTGAGTCTATTGAACCTGCATGGTACGGACAATCTGCCTGATGAAATGCTTCAACTTCCAGTTAGGGAAATTTCGTTCAATCAATATAAAGTGCTGAGGTGACACATCTTGCTTTAAACTGTGCACAGTGTTTTTAAGTGGCCGACTATGATACTCAATGTCAAGGAACTACAATGATGTATTTAAGTTTGAAATGGCTTACTGACTTTAAGTGCTATAAATTCACCGTTTGTGAGTGATAATTATAAGTTTGACTTTACAGAAGTTTGGCAGAGTCTCACCATTCTTCCAGCAAATACTAAAAGTGAGCTCTATTTTACTTAATGGTCTATTTTAGTGGAATCTTTTCAGTCTTTTCAAGCAAGATAACAGAATAAATCAGGTAACTCTTCTTTATGTGTATGTACACATAACACTCTGAGTTTACTATAAAAAATATCCATATTTTCACAAAAATGAAACAAGGCAGAGATTTCAAGGTGTCATCTAAATGTAGAAAAATCATGATGGAAGATGAGACAGTCAGATATTTCTACTAAGTAGACATAAAGGCAAAACCTCTATATCCAAATGAATATGCCAAATGGTAAATACTTCAAACTGTCACAATATAAACGCTGTACCTATTCCTATGCTCAAAATCAATTGACAAATTAAAGCAAAAAATAGGAAAGGGATTTATTCACTTTATTCCCAAAATATATTGAAATAAATTATTTCTTTTTCTAGAATAGGGGAAGTTATTTTCATCTAAATCTAGAGGCAATATTCATTAAGGATTTATTCTTAAGGAAATATAACAGTTTTAAACACTGTTGGCAATGTGTTCCTAATAAACTGTTTTTTACATTCATTCTCTATGCATTGACACTCCTCTCTCCAACTATATTGGTTATTTTATTGATATATCTTTACTTATTGGAATCCCCTAATGGGAGACTGAATTCACAAATCACAGAGAAGATGTTTACAAGCTATTTTTATATAAAATTAAAATTTCTAAAACTTTTACTTTTGTTACTAGGGCAGAATGATAGAACTGATTATGTTACCTTGGATTTAATTGAGTACTCAAATGAGATTTCTTTTCTTAATTAATTTCCTAAATATCAAAAGTAGATATGCTGATATCCATAAATGATTTATTAGAATTCTGGATTCTTATACATTTTAATTTAAGTTAGAAAACATAAAAATTTCACATAGTAAAATTAAGAATGTACAGTGTGAGGTACCTATATTACATTTTGGTTCAAAATACTAACTTCAGCAATGATAGCATCTAGAAGTCAGTTGTATACTGCCTAGTACCTCTGTTTTAGCCAACCTGTGAACAGACTTGCATTTACAAAAGGCAATTATTTTGTTGCAGTGATTCTGTGTGAGACTATTCTATGGAAGAAATTAAACAGAACACTAGAAATCTTGACAAATGCAATCCTACATGATGTTCAGTTCAATTCTAATTTAGTAAACTGTTTAAGAGTGGAATTGAACTTCTCTGAAAGTCATTTCCTATCATTTGCAGCCTGTGAACTAAGTTCATGATGAAAAATATGTATACACCTTATTAATCTGTGGGTTGGAAATGAAATCCTCATATTTTCATGGCAAGTGTATAGCACGCTTAGTCATTATCTCAGACCAAGTAAGTATTTAAGTTTGCACCTGAGCTATCCTTCAAAGATTCTGGGTCAAAACTTTGCTCACAGTGTGACTATGGATGGGTCGTAGTATATTTAACTTCTGAAACCTCAAAAGAGATTCTTTGATTCTGTTGGGATGCTTCCTTAGACTGGATAATGGAACTCTGGCCCCCCTCTTCTGGAGGTTTTGGACATGAAGTAAGAAGTTTGCTCTGCCACTCCCACCATACTGGTAAGGAGATTTCAAAAATATTAAAATTAGGAAGAATGCTAGGGTTTTCTATCCTTTTTTTTAGTGCCCCCTTTTAGAGCATAAAATGCTCATTCGGGCCAACAGTTGAAGTGTATGCATTTCATGATATATTCCTAAAGTTTGTGATGAGGTATAGAACTCCTAAAGTGAGGTCAGATCAAGCTTGGCCTCTGGCTAGCCGGAGGCACACACACTCCAAAATCTCTGACTTTAAGTAAGATGGAAATTGGAGACTAGAACCTAAAGTTGTCCTCTCACCTGTACATGTGCACTCATACAAGAACACATATGACTGTAAAAAAAATAATTAAAATGAAGACAGAAAAATATGTTAAAAATTTGTCTCTATTTGATTGAAATACTGATACATATAGTGAGCTGTTGTGAGAAAAATATTTCTTTTATGGTTTTAATGTTTATTTACTGTGGTGGGAGAAGGGGTAGGATTGGGTATGCATGGTCCATGCTACTGTTGTAGGAGCCAGGGGGCAACTGGGGAGTGTCCAGTCTCTCTTTCACCTGTTTGGGTTAGAAGAAGATCAAACTCAGTTTGCCACATTTGAAGGCAAGAGCTTTTACTTTCACAAATATTGCAATGGTCTGTAGTTTAAGTTTTGAACAAAAAAATTTAAAAAGCTACAGTAAAACCTGTATGATATAAGTTCTACATCAGCAGAATCAAACTGTCAACAATTTGGAGAAAAAAAATGAAACTATACAGATTATGTCCACACTGCTATGGTGTCATTACTTCCTAAGAAATGAGAAAAAAATCAACTATACATAGCATTTGCATTATGGAAGCTATTTGTAATGGTTAATCTTACTGCCCATCTCACATTTATAATTTCCATAGGAGTATGCCTCTGAGTATATGTATATAGGAAGGTTTTGAAATATTTTTTAATAAATCCTGTTGTGGATTCGCTACCTGTCTCAGTGCTTTATGCTCCTGAATGAAAGGCACACATAGCCTTTATATTTTCATATGCTTTAAATAGCACAATTAGCTGAGCCACTAGCTAACCTCCATGTAGTTAATCTACCTTCTGCTGATAATCCATCATTATCACTTACTAAATTCTATATTCTATCTTGGTTACCCTGCATCCACTCAGGCAGTCCTCTGGGCTGTGCTCTCCTGGTTCCTTTACATCTCGGATATGCCTCTGTCCTGCACTCTTCTGAGGCATGAGGTCTCTCCTTTCTTCCACACTCTCTCAGCAAGGTGGATCTTCTTTTTCTCTCCTGGGTCCAAGTCTGGGAAATTCGAAAAACCAGTGTCTGTCTGTGATTCACAGCTATTGGCTGTTTGTATCTTTATTTACCAGTCAGAACCAACTGGGGACAGGTTCCCAGAAGCTATATGCAGATTCCTGTAAGCACTTTTTTGGGGGAACATAATTAGTATTCATAGTATAGGCAGCTACATGAAGGTGTTTCTAATGTGAAAATTTTCATCTAAGTCAGGAAGACTAACCCTGAATGTAAACAGACCATGACTCTTGTTTTATTCCTAGACATAACAGAAGAATACTTTTTGTGTTAACAAGAGGCTTAGGCATAAGCAGATGTTAGCATCTGATGGATACGGACAAATAGGTTTCATATATAACCAATACTACTGGATACCTCAGGAAAGACAACCTAATATTCTTGATGTTAGTCAAGAAAGAAACAAAATTTCAGAACTGATTCAAGTTAATGCCATAATATAAGGGAACAGGTTAGAAACAATATCAATTTTAAGTACACAGAGCCTTCCATTTAGAAATGTTAGCAGAAAGCTTGTCTATTTACATGCAAATTCTATGAAACATTCGATTCCATTCTACATTCAGGGATTGAATGATCACTGTGCTAGGTATGATAATGAGAGAACTGCTTTGTTATTTCTTTGATCTTCTCTATGGGCTCATTAAATTGGTTTATCATTAATATTTATAAGTTGAGAAAAGGAGATTTAGAAAGGTTAAGTTAATTGCTCAAGATCAGTCAATTAAAAAGTAGCAAAAGGAAGTTTTTCTCCCAAATCTATCTTGAACTGATAACAGTAACTTAAATGTTAAAAGGAATTTTTTCCTTCTAGAATATATATTTCAATGAAGAAAATTTCAAAAATAAAATGAAACACTAACATCAATGTAAAATTACAGTTGCCTGCATCTTGCAAAATCTTGGGAATTTTATTAAAGTTATAAATATCCCAATGTGTTTTATTTTAATCTGAAAATACTTTAATCACATTTATTTTATATGAATTAATGTCTCTTCTGCATATAGGCAAGTTCATTATTTTCATTCAGTGACCATGAAGGGCCAAAAGGAGTGAAAGATCCCATAGTTCTAGATTTACAAATGACTATAGTTGGGTGCCAGAAACTGAACCCAACTGCTGTACAAGAACAGAAAGAGGTCTCAACTGCTGAGTCATTTCTCCACCCTCCCAATTATACATTGGAAATAAAACAGTTCAAACAACACTTCTTTAAAAACACACTCCTATAATTTTAAAAATTGATAAATGTTGAAGAACATCTACCTAAAGAATCCAAACTCTCTCCAGAAATGTTACTTAATAAGTTATCCTTTAAACACTCCAAGATTACGCTTCAGTAAGCCCTGGATCAAGAAAACATTCTTAATTCCTTCAATGAGGAATGCAACAGGATTAACTATGTTGTTCTCACCTGTAAAATGTGAGATAAATGTCTGAATAAACATTGCAATGCAACATATGATGCTCTATAGTTTCATTGTATCAATATGATTTATTCTTGTCATACCTTGATTTTTTTCAAAAAAGACAATAGGTAATCTTACTTCTATGACATCACAGAAAGAGAGAAATAAAACTAAGGATGAGCAGTAGATTATACCTTTTAGAGCCAAATCACCAATCCATTGCCATTCTTAGTCCTAAAATAAAAGAAAAAATCTGAGACAATTTTAGAATCATCTTAACTCGTGTTATGACTCTCATTGATTTTTTTCCTTTGATTGTCATCAAATGTGTGCTCAGAATATTCCTGCACACAGACTGGCATCAAGTAAAATTCTCACTTGTTTTATAGTAACAACATACTTAACACTTGGTATCTAAATTATGTGCCCAACACTGAGGAGAACTAACCCATTTTAACATCCGATAAGTATTGAGGATGATGTGCTTGTATTTCTTACCTTTCCCTAAGTTTTGATATCATTTTGTCTAATCTATGAATGAAAACATTCTAATTTTTCCCCATAAAATATAAGGATATACACATTTGTTTCTATTTGTTCTTTTTTACATTCATACTCTTACTTTAATACTAAGTAACCTCAAAGAGAATATCTTCTAAAACATATCAAGAATGTGATTATTTCTAATTTCTGTACATTTAAATGGATCTCTTTCCCTCCTAGAGAGACTTGACTTCCTTAGATCCAATGTAAGGACACAATTTAAAGAAAGGCTGCTTTTATTCTAATTTGAAAAGAAAACAGTCACTAGACAAATAAGAAATGTTTATATTCGCATAAGAGACAAATGTGAATCACATGTTCCATGAAAGAAGTGCACAGACAGGCATTTTCTTCCTTTTCTGTTTTTTACATCTCTGTTTGTGGTGTGTGTGTGTGTGTGTGTGTGTTTGTGTGTGTGTGTGTGTGTGTGTGTGTGTGTCGGTATGTGCATTTTCTCATATGTTTTTGCATATATGTGTATTAAGCTGCACACTAATTTGTGAGCATATGCATATGGAAGTCTGAGCCTGACATTGGGATTCTTTCTCCATTACAATCCACTTTCCTCATTAAGCAGCTCTTACTAAACCAGAACTTGCCCAGATGAGCAGTTTTACCACCAAGCTTGCTCTGGTGATCTTTTGTCTCTACTTTCTAAACACTACAAATAGTAGAATTTGATGCCCAACCATTATTTACATGGGTTCTGAAGACCACAAATCCACAGGCTCTTTATCTACCCAATCATCTACCAGCCCTGAGCAAGTACTTTATGTCTTTAGTCATTAGTATATTTCATGTTCAAATGATACAGATCAAAAACATACTTGAGATAAAATATGAGAAGCATACAAAGACGGGAAATAAACATACAGCCTATGTAACTTAAAGCTGGATTAAAGAGTCAAATGATATCACTTCAGTAACATTCTTGTCAGTCTATCTTCCTCAAGGTTTATTTGATTTGAAGGACGATTGAATAAATGATGTGGCAGTGGGCCCAGATTCTATGTGTTTGCCATTAAGATCAACAAAAAAGTAGGGACTTTACATCACTGTTTTTCAAAATAATTTCAGAAGATCCTTTTTTCTTCTGGTTCATGTGTATTTGCATAAAGAAAATTGCATAAATTAAGAAAATGAGATGTGCTGAGTTAGACACCATTACCAAGACAATAGAGGAGTGTATGTGAAGCTTAGTTTCAGAGATGGTTTCATCTTGGTGGGGAGCTCTACGTAGGCCAGCGCATCACTGGTCTAGTAACTGAGACTTCTCATTTTTCAGCAAAAGTGCCAAACAGAGAGAGCTAACCCAGAATAGGATGGCTCTTTGAAACTTCAAAACCTGGCCCCAGTTATACAGCCTTTCCAATAAGTCCAAACCGACTAAACCTCCTTAATAATGCTTTAACTGCAGACTATTTAAATATATAAGCCTATGGGGTTCACTCTCATCCTATCCATCTTGTGTTAAATTATTGCAACCTTAAACTTTTGGAAATGTATATTCATAAAAATATGTTTACTCCTATAACTAGATTGTTATCTATATTATATATCTTTTCTCCTTTATAGCCCTCATATGCCAAAGATATGTCTTTATATGTCATGATTTAACAATTATTCATATTTACACTAAAAAGCAAAACACAACTTACTAGTGAAGAATAACCCGAACTCGCACAAAAACATCCATGTCTCTCTGCCTAGAGGAAGATCCATAGCTCTCCAATGCGCAGTAGCTCAACTTAAGCTCATGGGGCATCTCATCTAGAAGAGATCATTACACATAATATTCTAATACCTTGAAAACAATACATTACATAGCAAGAAAAATCACACTGACAGAAAACTCTAAAATCACACAGTGAAGTCCAAAGGATGCTCACAAGTTGATCTCAAAAATTCCCCTCACCATTTTCTGAAAGAATTTGCTGAATGTTTACATCCTAAAAAATAAAACCCTTAGTTGGATAGTTCTGAAAATGGCAAGGAATAAAATGATCAATTAGCTTAAGTTCATTTTTCTCTCATTTATTACATCAACATATAGAATGACAATGAGCTGAGTAGTTCATTCCATTGCTGGAACTGTGGAATGCAGTTTAGATTCAGCGTTAGGAACACAAAAGTTTGTTTATATAAAATGTTTAGCCCTGAAGCCTGACTTCCCCTACTGCTCAGCCAATTGGATTGGACAGAAGGAACATGAAAACCAGCTCAGGGAGTGTCCCTGAGGGGGAAAAAAAGTGTTTCTTGTAAACATCTTCCCAAATAGCTGGGTATTAGTCAGTCAGCTAGAGCTCAGTAGAATTGGTATGAAAAACCAAATGGACCACACAGGATTAACAAATATTGTTTCTGAGATGTGGTTTGGTAATAATTTGTAAGGAAAAAAGACCAGTTACAAAAGTAACGTATCAAGTTATTTATGAGAGGTAAATGTGTTGTCTGAAATAACCACGGCTGCTACAGACTATAAAGGACTAGGAACCTTTTGTAGTGGTATTGATGAGTATAGACTCAGACTTGAGAGTAAAAGACATATATGGCTTTGTGGTTACCCCATGCCCCAAATTAAAAGTTAACAGTCTATACAGGAAGCTATTTGAAGACAACACTTAAATTTTGTGATGGAAATGCTGAAGTGTAGCTCACAAAAATCAATGGCTTTTGACAGGCATAAGGGTGGGAAAGGAATCAATTATTTTTAAGGGGCTGGCCACTGCAAGTTTTACCATGTTCCATTGAGTATATGGGCAAAATAAATTGTGTTAGTTTTGTTTTTGTTTTGTTTTTTCCTTCCTTCCTTCCTTTCTTCCTTCCTTCCTTCCTTCCTTCCTTCCTTCCTTCCTTCCTTTCTTCTCTCTTTTTCCATTTCTTTCTTTACTTATTTATTTGTTAGGTGGGGAGAAGTTACAAGTAGGGGTTTGGAGCAGGCCTGGAAGAAATAGGAAGTGGTGTGATCAGGAAGCATGATGTAAAATTTCCAAATAATAATATATATATTATGTTAAAAAGATATAGAATTTTTGATGAAAGCCAAACTCAAATGGTGATGGAACCAAAAATTTAATAAGTCAGTGAAAGGCAGAGTAGAAGGCCTAACAAATAGAACTTGTGTGTGGAGAACACAACATAATGACTTAAGGATGGCTTCTAATGGAGTGGAGGCAGAGAAGGACTCAGTTTTCTTTACGGGGTTGGGCACTTTGAGTTTGACCATGCACCACTGCGTTTGTGGCAAAACAAATTGAACTTGTTTTTGTTTTTGTTTTTTTCTTTTTTTTCTTTTTTTGTTTTGGTTTAGGGGAAAGTCACAAGGGTAGAGTGGCTAACCTAGAAGGACTGGGAAGTGAGCTTGACAGTGATGTATCATGTGGAATTTCCAAATAATCAATTTCTGTTAATTAAAATAAAGGCACTTGGAACATCAGTCTGACTGAGCTCATCTATAGACTGAGAGGACTAAGACAAGTCAAAAGTTTATTAAACTGGGAGCTAGGTACACTGATAAACTGGATCCAACCTACCAAAAGAACCACCAGGGTCAGAATTTGGCAAGCAACTGAGTAAGCAAACAAGGTGCTTTCTTTGTTTTTCCATGTCTGAATTTTCAAACCAGGGCACCCAGAATAGGGAGTAAATCACTGTCCTTGATGCTAGAATATGTTTAGTGAAAACTAGAAGCTAGCCATTGATTTTAGTAATATGAATTTCAACAGCAACATTGATGACATAATTCCATGGGAGTTTTGGGCACCAATAGCTTGTTCATGAGACAGGAAAGAAAAATTTGAGAGGGGTAGGTGATTGTACAACTCTTTCAAGAATTTATCATACAAAAGAGCAGAGAGATTTACTGGCTAGGTGATATACACTCAGTATAAGTTATTCCTAAGAGGAAGTATATGGCTTAACACTGTAAAAGACTAAATACAAATGTGTAATTTGGGCATAAGGAAATACTATTTCAGTCAGACACAAATATAGTTTTAGTTTTAACTTTGAAGACATATGTAATACTACAATGTGTGCCAGGCATGAGTTAAGAAGGCCAGCATTTGCCATGGAGAAATGCTCTTTATATTATACTTTTGCCACCCGAGATCTCAACTGCCCCTAATTCTTTTTTTTTCTAAGATTGTTCAGGTTAAGAGATGAGACGACTGTAGGTAGTGACATCCTTCTCATTAGCTCTAACCCAAACAGTTCTTCTGTCCCCTAAAGCATCTAAACTCTTAAAAATAAGATTTATTTTCTGTTGAAGAAGAAACCCCAGACAAGTGGTAAAACTAGGGGAAATATTAGTTCCCTATCATTCCTTCTGTGATAGCATATCCAGCACATAACATATATTAATATAGAAATGCTTTATTTTATTGTGTTTGGCTTTTATAAGAAAAGACACAGGAAAACATTATCATTAGATAAGTTTTACTGTGTTTAGGGTGATACTGTTATAGCTAAAATTTACATTAGTAAATTAAGATATAATTGCAACCACAATAAAAAGAGAACCACTAGAAAACATTCTCTTTTCATTTCTTTCATTTCTTTATTTATTTAATTTACACCCCAATTTTATCTCCTGTTCCCAGTCTTCCTCTCACAGAGGCCATTCCACCTACACCCTTCCCCTTCTTCTCTGAGAAAGGGCAGGCCCTCACTCTTGAGTATCATACCAAACTAGCATATCAAGTCACTGAAGAACTAGGGACATAGTCTCTCATTGAGGTCAGACATGGTAGCTCTGTTAGGGGGAACTGGATATACAGGCAGGCTACAAGGTCAGGGTCAGCCAAAGCTTTAGTTGTTAGGAGATCCACATGAAGATCAACATATGTCTGTGTGAGTGTGTGTGTGTGTGTGTGTGCGTGTATGTGTGTGAAGGACCCTATATCTAATCCATACTTGTTCTTTGGTTGGTGGTATAGCTCTGGGAACCCTTAGGGGTTCAGAGTAGTTGACTGTGTTAGTCTTCTTATGGAGTCTCTATTCTCCTTGGGTCCTTCAATCTTTGCCCCAACTCTTCCAGGACACTCCCCAAGTTCAGTCTAATATTTGGCTGTGCATCTCTGCCTTTGTTTTAGTCAGCTGCTGGGTAGAGCCTTTCAGTAGACAGTTATGATAGGCTCCTGTCTCTTAGCATAACAGAGTATCATTAATAGTGTCCAGGATGGGTTTCAGACAAGGGGATGGGTCTCAAGTTGAGGCAGTTATTGGTTGGTCATTCCCTCCAGTTTTGCTCCATTTTTGAACCTGCATAAACAGAACACATTTTGGGTTAAAGTTGTTTTAGGTAGGCTGATGTCCTTCTCTTTCCATTGGGAATCCTGCCTGGCAACAGGAGGTGGCCACTTCATATTCCCCAGTGCTAGGAATTTCAGCTAGAGTCACCCCACAGACTCCCTCAGATCTGCCCAGGTTCCAGTTCTATGGCACCTCCTAAATGTATGTTCCTGTGCTCACCACAGATTTCCTTTTTTCTTTACTCTCCTTACCCCAGATCTCTCCCTTTTTCCCCTCCAGAGACCTTCTCCCACACAGCTCCATTGCTCTACACACCACTGAAGACTATTATTCTTCCCATGCTGAGCAAGATTCAAGCTTCAACCCTGGAAACTCATTGTTATTTGGCTTATTTTGGTCTCTGGATTGTAGCATGTTTATCCCATACTTTATGACTTAATATCCAAATATAAGTGAGTATATACCATGCATATTTTTTTGCATCTGGTTTACCTCACTCAGCATGATATTTTCTAGTTCCATCTGTTTGCCTACAAAATTCCTGATGTCCTTGTTTTTAATAGCTGAGTAGTATTCCACATTGTAACCTGAGAACATTTTCTTTATCTATTCTTCAGCTGAGTAAAATCTCTGTTTTCAGTTTCTGTCTATTATAAAAAAAATCTTCTATGAACATTGTTGAGCAAGTCCTTGAGGGATGGTGGAACATCATTTGTTTACATGCCCAGGAGTGGTATATCCAGGTCTTGAAGTAGAATTATTGCCAATTTTCTGAAACACTACCAAATTGTTTTCCAGAATGGTTGTACAAGTTTGCAATCTCACCATCAATGGAGGTCTGTTCTCATTGATCCCATCCTGTTTTTCCTTAAGTTTTTGATCTTAGTCATTCTGATGGGCATAAGGTAGAATCTCAAAGTGTTTGGATTGGCATTTCCCTGATGACTAATGCTGTTCAAAATTTCTTTGAGTATTTCTTGGCCATTAGAGATTCCTCTGTTGACAGTTCTCTGTTTAGCTCTGTACCCCATTTTTAATTGGGTTATTTATGTTGGTATCTTAACTTCTTGAGTTCTTTATATATTTCAGATATTAACCATTTGTCAGATGTAGGGTTGGTAAAGACATTTTCTCAACTGTTAGGCTCATACTTTGTCCAATCGATGATGTCCTTTGCCTTATAGAAGTTTTTCAATTTTATTAGGTCATGTTTTTTAATTGTTGATCTTAGTGCCAGAGGTATGGATGTTCTGTTCAGGAAGTTATCTCTTGTACCAATGTGTTCAAGCTTAGTCCCCATTTTCTCTTCTGTTAGATTTAGTGTATCTGGTTTTTGTTTTTGTTGTTGTTGTTGTTGTTGTTGAGGTCTTTGATTATCTTGGACTTGAGTTTGTGTAGGGTGATAAATATGGATCTACTTGCATTCTTCTACATGGCTGACAAATAGTTAGACTATACAAATAGTCTGTATCCTTCTACTGCCTGACTATAAGATGTGGCCACTTCAGGATCCATATTCCCTACTACTGCTAATCTCAGCTAGAATCACTCCCATGAATATTTTTGTAGACAGGATTATGTCATTTTTTTTTCAGGAGCTTGACTTAGTAAAATTAAACTTTATGTAAGATTCATTTATCATTTTAAAAGAGTTGAGAACAAAGAACTAGAAATAGCAGCACTAAATTAAAAAAAAATGTCAAATCTTTGGTCTGGAATGAGAAAGTAGAGCATGGATACTGAGATATGGACAATTTGGGCTTTTAACTTGACTGTGTGTGAAATCACCTGAACCGCAGGAAATTGGGCTCATCTGTGCAAAAATTGTCTTCATTAAATCATTCAAGGTGGGAAGATTCAGGTCTAAATATGGATCATTTGAGTTTGAAGAACCTGCCCTAAACCACGATCATGTGTGATCCAAAGGCTCAGCCTACACCTGGGCAACACTGTCTACTCTGGTTGTAGCCTGTATAAAGTGAAGGAGAAGAAGGAAGCTTTTGCTTCTTGCCTGCTTTTCTTTAAGTTCCCTGGGAGTTCATCTTTCCTGTGGTGCAGGGTCTCCATCCTAGTACTACAACATTTTTCTCTAGGATTCCACTGTGTACTGAAGAATAGGCTAAGCATCTAGAACTGGTGATTTCAACAATTGTCTGATTTTTTTACTTTCTTCCTTTTATATTTTTATTGAAATAGAATACATACATATACTTCTTATGATGATATATATTATGATTATGGTTGTCAATCCCCCAACTGCTTCTTTATCCCACCCATTTCTTCTCTTCTTTCCAACTGAAGCAAGGTCTGTCTCTGACTCTGTGGGGTGGGGAATGCCTGGCTGTGGTCAGATGACTGAGGGTAGGGTCCATCTAGAATGCTGAGAGCTTGGGGTATTGTCTACATGACAGAGCACATATCTACTAGAGGGGGTAGGGGAACGGGGGGTGGGAGGCTCTGAGAGGTTGTGGCAGAAACAGGAGCCAGGGTCCCAGGAGTCATGGCTGAACTCCTTCTGTCCGTTGTAGGTAGAAATTATCTCCCACTGGGGCTCCGGAGTTCTAGACCTATTTCTCGACTGGGCCCAGGTTGCCTGAACAGACCACTGCCCTACACCATATAATGGAGTGGGCCTTAAATCAATTAGATATTAACTGGATTGCTCCAAAAGCTTTGGCCATGATTGCCCTAGCATATCTTGCAGGTCAATCACCATTATAGTTAGCTTGATTACCTTTCTAGTTTGGTAGTATGTAAAGTGTTTTCCAGTACCATGAACAGTAGTCATTAGGGTGAAGGCTATAGGTTAGGAGCCAGCTCAATTTCTCCATGTTTAGTGATTTTCCATCAGTTTGTTGAAAGCAATAGCTTTGGTTATAATAATCTGTGTTGTTTGGGGATTCCCATGGGTAACATCTCACTTATTTGTTACTCATTTTCAGAAGATTAATTAGAAGACTACATGTGTCCAGTTGGGGATCTGTTTCCTCTATTGTATGGTTATTTCATTTAGATAATCCTCAGATATTTGTACACTTTAGACAACTTCTACAGTAGTAGGTTTCCACACAATCCCTCAAATATCTCTTCGAGTAGGATGTCCCTCTCCATAATTTCACCTTCATTCCCCTTTCTACTACTACTTCCATTTTGATCATTCTATTACATTCTCCCTCCATCAATAACTAATCTATTTTTCCTTCCCAGGTGACCTTTCAGTATATGTAGTGTATCCTGTTCACCAAAGACTTAACAGCAATATCCAAACATAAGTGATTACAAACCATATTTATCTTTTGGGGTCTAAGAAATATCATTCAAGATGTTTTCTTGCTTCACTAATTTACCTGCAACTTTCAAGATTTTACTTTCTTACAGCTGAGAAATATTTCATTGTGTAAATGTACTTCATTTTCTTTATCCATTCATCCACTGATACACATATAATGTTTTCTCTCTCTCTCTCTCTCTCTCTCTCTCTCTCTCTCTCTCTCTCTCTCTCTTTCTCTCTCTCTCTCTCTAGCATGACCCCAGCCAATTTTGAGACTGAAGGCAAGGTTTAGTTTTCCATTTTTTTTAATCTAATCTGTTTTCAATTTCAGAGCATCAGTTATCATGATTGAACATGTGTCCTGTATTAGGATGTAGAATCTGTTGGACACATGCCCAAGAGTGATGTCCTAATTAGGTTTTCTATTGTTGTGATGAAATACTGTGATCAAAGCAACATGGGGTTAATGATTTAATAGGCTTGAGCTTCCTCATCATTTTTTATCACTGAAAGAAGTCAGGGCAGGAACTCAAATAAGACAGGAATGTAGATGCAGAGGTTATGAAGGAATCCTGCTTAATGGGTTGCCCTTCATGGCATGTTCAGCCTGCTTTCTTATAGAACCAGGACCATGAGCTCAGGAGTGGTACCACCCACAATGGGCTAGGTCCTCCAACATCAGTCACTAATTAAGTAATTGCTTTAAGGCTTTGTTTACAGCCAGAATGTAAGGAGGTATTTTCTATTTGAAATTCCCTCCTTTCTGATGACTTTAGTTTAGGTCAAGTTGACAAAAAATTAGCCAGAAAAAGTGGTATAGATAGATCATGAGGTAGATCTAGTCTCAGATTTCCAAGAAAATATCATATTGATTTCTATAGCAGCTCTACATACTTTCAATCCAACTAGTGATAGATGAGTATATCTTACCCTATATTCTCACCAGCATGAGTTATCATATGTTTTTATGTTCTAGGGCATTTTGACTGATAGAAGATGCAATATCAAAAGTATATTGATTAGCATTTCCCTAATGACTAAGCAGATTGGACATTTATTTCTTCCTTTGCCATTTCTTTTTCTTCTTTTGAAAATTCTCTGCTTAGCTTGTATCATATTTAATAAGGTTATTTGTTTTATCGATATGCAGGGTTTTTTGTTTGTTTGTTTGTGTGTTTTGTTTATTTGGTTAGTTTGTTAGTTTTATTTTCTTATACAGTTTAGATTTAGATAAGTGGTTCCATTATTTGCTCCTTCCTTTTTTTTTTTTTTTTTTTTTTTTTTTTTTTTTTTTTTTTGTCCATGTACTGCTGCACACCAAGCAGGGAAGGTTGGAGCAGAGCCCAGTTCTGTGGTCTGTATCTTCCCTTCCACAAGAGACAGGAAAGGATGAAGAAAAGTCCAGAACAGGTGAGACAGCAGGATCCTGGCCTATCAGTAAATGATAAGGGACAGGGGTTGTCAGTGTTATAGCTCTTTTAGAAAAGAGCTGTTTTAGATGATAGTTAATGAGACAGTGTGTGTTCATACCTTTACTCCCTATGGGCTTGTATGAATACACTTTATCCAGAGTTAACTAGAGCAAACCTTTAAACCTTCGAGAATGGAAAGTGGTTCCTCTTAGGGTGAAGTTTAAATTAGCTGTGGCTTTGGGTACTTTGCATGAAGAGCCATTCCAAGAATTTGAACCTGCAATTTCCCCAGGGATTACCTGACATTCCTCAGGTAGTCTGTGGTTTGGGGGTCCCCAGATCAGGCAGAGAAGAGGAAGCCCTGCCAGGAAAAGAGAGTCTTCTATTTTTAACAGAGCTCCAGAAAGCTATCTGGACATGGTAGACTTTAACATTACTAGTGAGGGACAAAGTAGATATTAGCTCTCTAGCAGATGTGGACTTGAAACGTTTTCCCATTCTGGATCCTTATACTTTTTTTCAAATCATAATGTACTTTGCTGTGCAAAAGACTTTCAGACTGATGAGATTGACTTTCTTAAGTTTTTATCTTGTGTTCAGTAAATGTTTTACTGTGTCAATGAGTTCAAGACTTCTCCAATTTTTATCTGTTAAATTCAGTGTATATGGCCTTATTTTGAAATCTTTGATTCACTTGGAATGTGAGGTTTTTTTCACTTCATAAGTAAAGATATTTTTGCTTTCTTCTACATGTAACCATCCAGTTTGAGAAGCATCATTTGTTGAAGATGATATCATTTTCCAATGCTTATTTCTTGCTTCTATGCCAAAAATCAGGGCTCCAAAGATGTGTGGATTTATGTCTGAGTCTTCAATTAGATTCCATTAATCAATTTATCTGTTTTTTTATATCTCCCTTTTTATCTCTCATTTTCTTAATTTGGATAGTTTCTCTCTACCATTCAGTTAATTGGCTAAGGGTTTATCAACTTGCTGATTTCAACAAAGAACCAATTCCTGATTCTTTGTAGTATATTTTTTCTGTTTGTTTTTATTGATTCACTTCAACATTGAGTTTGATTATTTCTTGGCATCCATTACTTTCTGAAATTGTTTATTCTTTTTGTTCTAGAACTTTCAGATGTGCTACTAAGTTACTAATATGAGATCTCCAATTTTTTAATGTGGACACTTAACTCTATAAAGCTGCCACTAAGAATTACCTTCAATGTGTCCAACAAGTTTGAGTTGTTGTGTTTTCATTGTCATTCATTTATAAAAAGGGTTAAATTCTTTCTTTTTTACAAAGAATATTATATTTATTTATTCTTCCTTAAATATTTTATTATTTAAAAGGATTTTAAACATCAAAAATATTGGTAACATTGAGTACTTTAAGAATCAAATAATGCATAAGAAATTTGTTCAACTTTTATATTCATATATTTTTATACTCTAAAAATATCATTGAATATTTAATACTATCCATAAGTGAGGATCCTATATCTAATGTTGAACACTAAATTGCTTCAAAACATACAAATATTCTTTGAGAGTTAGGCATAGTAAAAAAATATTAAAAGTGAATCATTAAGAAATATATTCAAAAGCTGTTATATGACCTGACACACCAAGAGAGTATACAAAATGCATTATATATCTGTGTACATTGTCTAACAATCATTTCACTTAAAAAAGATTATCAGTGTTTCTACAAGAGAAATTATTTTATCAGTAAGTATATTTTAAAAATTTCAAAATAGCAAAAACTTTTTGAAGTTAAAAAATAAGAAATTGCTAATTTCAAGCACAGTGAGATTTGGGTTTATATTGAGGTCTTTGATCACCTGAAAATTAGTTTTGAACATGGTGATAGATATGGAACTATTTGCATTGTTCTACATCCAGTCAAACTAGCACTACTTTTTGAAGATACTTTCTTTTTTCCATTGTATATTTCTGTTTTCCTTATTAAAAAGCAGGTATGTATGGGTTTGTAGATTTGGAGACATCTAATATACCTTAACAATATACCTGAAAGCTCTAGAACAACAAAAAAACCCAAACTCACCCAAGAGTAGTGGTTGACAGTAAATAATCTAACTGAGGGCTGAAATCAAGAAAATAGAAACAAAGAAAAAGATACAAAGAATAAATGAAATGGCTCTTTGAGGAAGTCAACAAGGTAGACAAAAGCTTATCTAAATCAACTATAAGTCAGAGAAATATGATTCAAATTTAAGAAAAAAATGACAAAAGATAAGGGGCACATAACCCATAGAAAACCCAAAGAATTGTTAGGTCATACTTCAAAAGCCTGGGCTCCATTAAATTAGAAAAATCTAAAATAAAATGGATGATTTTTGGTAGATAACACTTCCAACATTAAATCAAGATCAGATAAACTTCATGAATCTACCTATAACCTATAAATACAAATCTCTACTCCCCCCAGAAAAATAATTTTCAGGAGCAAATATTATAGTGAAAGATCTTACCAGGCTTTTGAAGAAAAGCTAATGCCAATACTCCTCAAATTAGTTCACAAAGCATGAAACAGAAAGAATGTAGATAGATTAATTTTATGATACCACAGTTACCCTGATTGCCAAACTATACAAAGACTCAGGAAAGAAAGAGAATTAAATACCAATTTCCCTCATGAAATAAACAAATAAACATGAAAATAACAAACAGACTGTGAAAAAAATTAGAAAAACAACTTCTACAATAGCCACAAATAATATAAAATATATTGAGGTAATAATAATCAACAGAGTCAAAAATACTTAGCTAAAAATACAAATCTAATCCAAGAACACATCAAAAATATTACCCACCATGATAAGGTAGGCTTCATTCCAGAGATGCAGAATGAATGGTTCAACATATGAAAATCAGTCAAATAATCTACCACATCAACAAACTAAAAGAAAAAAAAAGATCATTTCATTAGATATTGAAAAAAAAAACATATATCAAAATCCAATACCTCTTCATGATGAATGTGTTGACAGATTAAGGATACAAGGGAAACACACACATACATAACAAAGGCAATGTATACTAAACCAATAGCCAACATTAACTTAGAGGAAAACTCAAAGCAACTCTTCTAAGTTATGGAAGAGGACAAGGCTGTTTACTCTTTCCATGTCTATTCAATATTCCAACTGAAGTTCCAAAGAAAATAATTAGACAAGTAGAAGAGATCAAGGAGATACAAATTGGAAGGGAAGTAGCAACAGCATGATTATTTGCAGATTCTATAACCTCAAACATTTTGCCACAGAACTCCTATACCTGATAAACAACTTTAGTGAAGTGACTAGATAAAAAAGTAAAAAAAAAAGAAACAAAAAAGATAATTTAGTAGCCCTTCTATACAAAAAAAACAAAACAAAACAAAACAAAATAACAAACAGACTGTGAAAAAAAGTAGAAAAACAACTTCTACATTAGCCACAAATAATATAAAATATATTGAGGTAATAATAATCAACAGAGTCAAAAAATTCTAAGGCAGAAGCTTCAAGTTTTAGAAGAAAGAAATTGAAGAAGATATCATGATATTTAATGGTCTCTCATGCTCATAAATTCATAGGATTGACATAGTAAAATTAACCATTCTATCAAAAGCGATTTATATTCAATACAATCTCTATCAAAACTCCAATACACATTTTTACAGACCTTGAAAGGACATTATTCAACTTCATATGGAAAAATAAAAAGAAATTCAGGATAGTTAAAATAATCTCGTACAATAAAAGAACATCCAGAGTTATTACCATCCCCATATATATGATGTTGTTGGTGGATTTTGTTTTCTACTAATTAAAATTTCATTTTCCACTTTTTCTCAGTTTGATTTTACTTTAGTGATTCTATTTCTCCTTGCATATCTTGAACTACTTTCATTACTTCACTTCAGGCTTTCTTAGTGTTTTTCAGACTTCATCAATGGATTTATTCATATGTTCAATGAGGTCGTTGACCATATTTATAATAGCTATTTTGAAGTCCTTTCCTGAGGCTTCAACTATTTTACATCTAAGAACCTACAGTAGTAGTGTTCCTGGGTTCTAGCAAAGACATATTATCTAAAATGTCAATGACTATGCTACCTCACTGGTACCAAGGCATTTGCATTGGGATGATTGTGAATCTAGGTGTTTATATGTGTTCCTGTCTTTGTTGGGTGAGTGTATTGTTGCCTGGTTTCTCTTTCCTTCTCTTAATCTTAGGAAAGTGTAATGGTTATGGTTTGACTGCTAGTAAATTCTCAGTCCTTTTCTCCTGTGCACACTGGGGATCTCATGCAGAACATATTCCTAGTTATAGTGATAACTCATAGGAATATTGATTGGCTTGAAGTAGGTTTTGAGAAGATCCACAGACAGAAGAGATGAGCCTGGGATGAGGTTTTGCAGAGTTATACAGAGAATAGAAATGGAAGACAAGTAAGTGCCTGTAAGTATTCTTGAATAGGGCTGGGGTTGAGATTGAGGAATTTGAAACATGGGGCAAAAAGAAGAGGAAAGATACTCTGTCTCATCCCTGTGTCTGCCTGGCATCTTGTTTCCCAGGTAGTAAGTGCTCCCTGATAATTTTTCATTTACATAAAGTAATAACTCACCTTTTGATAAACAATAGTTCCTTTCTATCTTTCCGATGCTGTAGCATTAACACCTTGAGAAAAGATTGTCTATTCTGGAGAGACATTATAATCATTCTTGAAACAGATCAACTTCTACTGTAATTGTAAATGGTTAAATAGAAATAGGTGGTAATATAATTGATTTCTCTGCATATTTATTCAATAGTTTTTAATCTCCTTGCTTTGGCATCTAAATGTAAAATCACCACAAAAATACTTTTCAAAAATGATTTTTTTTATTGTTAAGGAAGAAAAATATTTAAACAATTAAATACTGAGTTTACCAGAAATTAAATGACCATATATTTTAATAGTCACACTTCTTGGTTGTTAACTGTGTAGGAAATGCATAACCAATTCAAAAGTTATATTTGATAGTAGAACAATGTAAAAGTAACAGCTGTAAGTGGGTTAAGTGGATTTAATAATTGTTATGCAAATTTGTAAAAGAGACTTTTTATACATATTTAAATCAATCTGTCATAGTAAATGAATTTCATTACTTTCTATTTAAAACTAAGTTTTTCATGTTACCACATAAGAAGCTTTCACAAAAAGATATTTTCATTAAACTAATTCTAATTTTTATTATTTTATTTGGAACATTTCTAACATGTTTAGGAATCAATGTTCATATCAAATTGAATTATACTAAATGGAAACCTAAAAGCTACATGGACCAAAACCTAATTTATTACACTTACATAATTCTGCCTAGAGAATGAATAAATAATACATTGGATATCTCAGAAATCTTAATGTAAATTTTTCTATTGTTCCTTATTGCTGTATAAGTCAGTTTTTCTGAAGGAAATCATTAATTTCCACTAAAATAAGGATTTTCAATTATCAATTTTACCTTTTGAATGCTAAAATGATATATATCAATACATTATAGTAAATAAGACAGCCGAAGATGGACAGTGAAAGTTTATACAGACTTATCTGCCCATAACTATCTGCCAGAAAATGTAAGAAATAACTATGGATAAATGATGTGGAGGTAATAATGACAATGAAGAAGATGAAAATATTCATGCAGATAGGAAGAGACAGACACTCAAGTTTGTTATGTCTATAGATATGAAGAAATGTCAGAGAATAAATACAAACAAAAAAATCAGACTGCTGTTTGCGTCTGGATTTAGAGTTTGGAATTATGAAACAATGTGCTGGACTTCTGCTATATTAGTATTCAGATAATGAGTAGAAAGATAATACAGAGAAAATACTAGTGTTCATGAGCTCAACTTCCAGGGTAGACATCTCAAGTCAGAATCTTCCATCTCCTGTATTTAAAGATTGTACCCTTTGTAAGTCATTTGACATTTCACCTGTAAACTGTGAGTATTAACTACTGTACATGAGTCAAGTTAATGTAAAAGTAAAGATATAAACTATATATCAGTTCATCAAGACACTATTTTAAAACACTTTGAAATCACATTCTAAATATTGGGTAATAGTAAAGTCCTTTTTCATTTTATTAATTTATTCATTCACTTTACATATTGATCACATCCCCACCTCCCTCCTCTCTTTCCAATCCCATCCTCACAAGCCCCTCCCTCTATTACCACTTCCCCTTCTATGAAGGGGAAGGGTTCAATAGGTAGCAACTCACTGCTGCACATCAAGTCAAAGCAAGACTAAATGTATGCTCTCCCACTGAGGCCAGATTAGGCAGCCCAGCTAAGGGAAGGAAATCTCAAAGCAGGAAACAGAGTCAACTACAACTCCTACTCTGATTGTTAGGGGACTCACATGAAGAAAGTTGCACATCTACAATTTTGTAGGGGGCCTAGATCCAGCCCCTGTATGCTTTTTAGTTAGTGGTTCAGTTTCTGTGAGTCCCCATTGACTCAGGTTAGTTCACTCTGTAGGTCTCCTTGTGGTGTCCTTGACCCCTCTGACTCCCTCATTTCTATCCCTGACTCTCCTACAACTCCCTGAATTCTATCTAATGTTTGACTTTAGGCTCTGTATCTGTTACCTGCTGTATGAAGCCTCTCTGAAGACAACTTATGCTAGGCTGTTGTCTACAAGTATAGCAGAGTATCATTAATAGTGTCATGGTTGTCTCTCTCCCATGGGGTAGGTCTCAAGTTGTACCAGTTATTGATTGGCCATTCCTTAGTATCTGTTCAGAACATCTTGGAGGCAGGATAAATTGAATAGCTAGGTTCTATCACCTTTCTTCCAATCGAAGTCCTGCCTAGCTCTGGGAAGGGGCCACTTCAGTTTTCATCAACTTGGAGTTTCAGCTAGGGACACCCCCATGGGCTTCTGGGAGCCTCCCCTGTCCCAGGTCTCTAGCTCATCCAGAAAGTTCAAGATCTTTAGCCCTCATGGAAATATATAACAAATTTCTTTGAGATTTCATCTTACACCAGTCAAAATGGCCAATATAAAATATTGATCAATAAATGCTGCAACATATGGGGATACGGTGTAAATATTTACTGCTAGTTAGAAGGTAAGGTGGTGTATGCACTATGAAAACCACTGTGGTGATTTCACAAGGAGCTAGAAATAGGCCTACAGCATGACCCAATTTCTTGGTACATGAATATCTACTTGGTATCAACCATTATTAATTCCAGCTTATTTAAAAGTAAAAATTGATTTAATTATATAAATATTTAAAGATTAAATTAATAAAATTAAAGTATCTTTTTGAATTACGAAGGTAACAGAAACAATATTAGAGCAAACTAGGACTATTTATGTTAATGTGAACTGTTATGTTTTAGTAATTCTCAAAAAATTGTGATTCAAATATTAAATTTGTACTGTAAAGTAAAATCCTATCATGTCTAAGTTTTTGGTCAACAAAGTTATCATTAAAATTGTAAGCCAAAAAGTATAATTTAACAAGTAACACATGCTTTTCAGAAATATGTACTTTTTCTTCATGAAATTTTACTCTTTAGAATTCAAAATGTGAACATGGTTAAATGTCTACTTGTTCTTGAGTAATGTAGTGTCTTAAATCAGCTCACTTTTTCTCCTCAAAGATAAAAAGCACTCAGCAATTTAGATGGTATTTCATACCCTACTGAAATGCAAACATGGTTTTAGAAATTTTCAGAAATTATTTTCTGTTCTATAATTGTACTTGCTTGAGAGCTACTAAATGATATTTCAGGAATTACTCAATGTTGTTTATAATATATTAAAACATTATGCTTTTCTTGGATTTAAAATACACTGTTTGGAAAACATTTTCTTCTGTTGAAGAGTGATTATTAAAATACTTGTATTAATTTATTACATAAAGTTGTCTATTATTTACATATGTTACAATTGATTTGTTTGAAATGTCTCTGAATATATATATATACATATATATGTATATGTATTAGCAAGAAAATAATTCAACTATCTTCAAGTTTCACCCCCAATATTTTAACAACACTTAAAAGGTTAAATAAGAGATTTCGTGAATAATTTTTATTGTAAACCATTTATTGAAGCTCATTTAGAACAGAATACATTCAATATGCTACCATACATCAAGCCTATATTATAGAAATGAGAGGAACTAGTGATTATTTGCTGTTATAATTCTGAAAGGAAAATCTGAATCTTAAGTAGTAATTATGAAAATCCAAACTATGTTTTAAACAAAGCGTCTGTTCTTGGTGCCTGCTATTTTCCTTTTCTTTTGTGAGGAATAGCCTTGCATTTAATTGTACATGTAATTGCACATCACTCCTTTTTGAACTACTAAATTATTTTTCTAATTCTCTTTGTATTTTTTTTTATTCTTAGCCAAACTCCTTTCAGCATTACATTATTACTGATTCAGTACTTAAAATATTTTTGTTTCTCCTTGAACATAGCTAAATAGCTTATGCTTCATCCTGATCTCCAGAGAGGAGAAACAAGATTCTTATGTATCTTGGAACTGTAAATGAATCGCAAATCCATTCAATAGTCTTTTTATTCTGCAAGAAAGCTTAGACTTCCATGGAGAAAGAGCATTGCAAAGACAATGGACCTAATACAGAGTTACTGCTTCTCAGGAAGGTTAATGGCTTGAATTGTAAGAATTCCTACATATAGATTGTAATTGGCGGAGTCTGATAAAAGCCTGCAGGATTACATGAAAAGAAAACATCTGCTTCTTCATGGTAATGGCTGTTTCTCCCTCAAAGTATGTTTTTAACCCTGTGTTAATAGTACATTTGCTAAAATTTCATGTGCTCAATAATCTGAAGTTTATAAAATGCCTATTAAATTTAAATGAATCCATTTTGTTTCCCTCCTTTATGTTCTTTGTAGGCCAGAGATTAGGACAATGATATATAATGGCACAGTTCAGGAGCTGTAATTTGCTTTCCAAGTTCAAACATTCTATTTATTTTTGAAAATGGTATAACAATGAAAGAAAAAGTGAACATGGATTTGAGAGTGCAAGGGTTTTATATGGGAATTGTTGGGAGCAGAATATGGAATATGGAAAATGATATAATTGTATTTTAAATCCAAAGAATATTTATTAAGCCATTTATTATTTGGGAATTATACATGATTTTTGGTTCTTTTTGTATATCTTGAAGTGCTTTAAATATATAGTTAAAAATCCCTTATCAGAGGTATACACTTTACTTGTCAACTGCTTTAAAATTAAGTAGTGAATGCTTCCTTGAATACATTGTGTTTAAACATTCTGTAGGTAGATTTTAAAACCCAATAGATAAAATGTGACCCGTAAAGTGTACTTCTGAGAATGGTAACAAAATTTCATGTCCACTGAGTTTTCTACTTTTATTTGTCCTCCTCTGCCCCGCTACAGGCAGTATTAGTAAAGTTAATTAGGTTTAGTAAAGGAAATTAAATCATAATGAAACTTTTAGAAGAATGGTTTAACAAAACGGTGGATAGGGTTGGTGAAACGGTTCAGGAGCAAAATCCACTGTCATGCCAGACAACCTTAGTTCCTTCCATGTACATGCTAGAAGGAGAAACACAGCTCCCATAGGTTTTCTTTTGGCTTCCATACGTGCTCATTTGAGCATGTGTATACACAGACACATACACACATGCACATGCATGCACACACACATACACACACACACACACACACACACACACACACACACACACCCCAGTTAAATTTTTAAAGAAAACCCATGCACTAATATGAAACTACCCGAATTGCTATGTATTTTAAGTGTATTTTAATTAATGTAAGATGAAGGTGAAATATAAAGCATATAGATAATTTTAAATATTTACCATATGTTAAAATGATAATATTTTGTATAGATTGAATCAAATAAGAAATTCAGGTTAAAACAAAAACTGGTTTCTTATTTTAGGTTTCTCTCCTTAACTCTTCTATTTTCTCATTCTCATGCTCTGATAGTGACCTTTCTCCTCACTGAAGAAGTCATAAACTTTTCACAGGAGAGGTCCCAAGGCCTGACACTATTACTGAGGCTATGGAGTTCTCACAAAAAGGGACCTGTCATGACTGCCCTCTGAAAGACCCAACAAGCAGCTGAAAGAGTCAGATGTAGATATTTGTACCCAACCAATGAACAGAAATAGCTGACCTCTGTGGTTGAATTAGGGAAGGGTGAAAGCAACTAAGAAGAAGGGAGATCCTGTAGGAGAACTTGCAGTCTCAATTAATCTGGACCCCTGAGATCTCTCAAACACTGAACCACCAAACAAGCACCTGGTATGAGTCTCCCAACACACATGAAGTAGAGGACTGCTGGTTCTGTGTTCATTCAGAGATGATGCACCTAACCAAGAGACTGGAGGCCCCAGGGAGTTTAGAGGTCAGGTGGGGTGGGGGGGAAATTCACGTGGAGACAGGGGTAGGGAGGAAGTATGGGATGTGGAAAAGTCAGAGGGTGGTTCTGGGGTGGAAAAGAATAAAATATGGCCGGGCTGTGGTGGCGCACGCCTTTAATCCCAGCACTTGGGAGGCAGAGGCAGAAGGATTTCTAAGTTCAAGGCCAGCCTGGTCTACAGAGTGAGTTCCAGGACAGCCAGAGCTACACAGAGAAACCCTGTCTCGCAAAACAAAACAAAACAAAACAAAACAAAACAAAACAAAAAAAACAAGAATAAAATATGGAGTTTTAAAGAATAAATTAATAAAGAAAAAATAAAAAATAAAAAATAAAAACAAACTTTCACAGATATCTATTATCTCTTCAATTTATATTTCAGGAAGCTGTGCTTGTCTGTTCTAGTGTCTCTTTGAAAGATATTAACTAACATTCCCCAAAATATAAATTGTTCCATATACACACATTCCTCCATCTACTCATTATCTCAGTTGATATAATTTCATCTTATCTAGGCCATCAGGACAAATGTTTCAGAGATATTGATTGCAGTCTTTCCTTCCTCAGATCATCTCTATATCTCCCCCATTAGTTCTGTTTTTCCTTTACTAAGTATATTCATTAAAACTAATCTTATAGGTTTAATAGAATATATTGGAAATTGTAGGACATTATGCAAAATTTGTTGCTCACATTAAGTTCCTTGGTTTCCCTGTAGTCATTTTGTTTCTTTGTATTTAGAGACTTTAGTTTGGCTCTAATAGTGCCTGACAAAGGTGTGATCTATACTGACTCCTGTAGCTCCATACACTTTACCGTAGCTGAGAACAGTGCATATTTTTATAGTTGAATGATAATTCCCTGTTTATATCATACATTTTCTTTGTCATTCCATCCTTGAAGGACATCAAGTTTTATTCCATATCTAGGCTATGATGAATGGGACTTCTTCAAAAGTAGCATTGCAAGTACCTCTTTGATGTGACAATTTCCCTTGTGCATATATTCAGTAACAGAATGATTTTGTGGATCTTTTATTTTTGTGTATTTCTTTTCTTTCTTTTTCTTTTTCTCTCTTTCTTTCTTTCTTTCTTTCTTTTTTTTTTTTTTTTTTTTTTTTAGGAGAGTTCATACAGTTTTCCATAACAGTTATCCTGATAAATGTTCCTTCCAACTGTGTTTAAGAGTTCTTTACATCCTTACTAACATCTATTATTTGTTGTTTTGTGGTCCACACATTTAATCCTAAAACTCATGAGTGTGAGACAGGTCAGCCTGATCTATGTAGGTACTTTCAGACCGGACAGGCTTACATAGTAAGCTACTGACTCAAAACAACAAACTAACTAACAAACAAGCAAGCAAACAAACAAAGTCATTAAATATAAGTGAAAAGAACAAAGTTCTAATGGGATGACCGTATGTCTGAATTTAAGAACTTTCATGAGAGAAAGGGTTTTTCAGTGTTAAAGAAGAATAGTAGATGGCAAATTGGGACAATTGTATGATATTTTATTTATCTCCCCAATGGCATTTCCTACTCATTTTGTTGGGACTCATCCTACTCCAACTAATGAAGACTCCTTGCCTTCCTTCTTGTTATGTTCTTGAATAATTTGGTTTGCTATCTTAATAGCTTTGTTAGCTGCTCCAGTGCCTTAACTACTTGAAAGGATTAGCTCTTATTTCCTTTCAGTTTTTTTCAGTAGTGATTATTTTGAATATAGAGGAAGCCATGCCTCTGTCCTTCACCATCACTCTGAATCTTCTTATTGGCTCAAGATGTATCACAAGTCCAATCAAATTGACTGTGAAAATAAGAAGAAATATATAGTTTGTAAAATTAGAAAATTACAATGTACATGAATATAACCTTGAAATTAACTAGTGCTAAATACATACACACACACACATACACACACACATATGAGAGAGAGAGAGAGAGAGAGAGAGAGAGAGAGAGAGAGAGAGAGAGAGAGGGAGAGAATGGAGGGATGGGGAGGGAGAGGGAGAAAGGGAGATGGAGAAAGAGAGAGACAGAAAGAGAGAGGGGGGAAGAGACGGGACAGAGAAAGAGTATTGAGTATGCTTTGAGTACTGACAGTCAAATCAATTTTAGCAATATGTGATACTATGGCAAAGCTGTGTCATACACAAGAAAGGGAATAGCAGAAGTGCCTGGTTTTGGGCAGTTTTACTTTTCTTCAAATTCTAAAAACAATAATTCTGACAAGAAATACATCCTACAACCACTGAAGCTTACTATGTTCTAAGCAACTTCTATGATGTTCTTAACAAAATCTACATTAATAAATGTTATATGACTAATTTACTGTAAAATTACTCCTATTGTTTTATATTTTGATTTACATTGTAAAACTTAAGAGAAAAACTCATGTTAAATTTCTTAAGCATTGTAAACATATTTTTATAAAAATGCAATCCACACTGCACCATTTTGATTGATTGACATAATGTGAATCCCAACTGAATATCACTTAAGTAAAATGAGACAAACACAAGTCACTACTGACATAGAGTACTGAAGAATGTCATCATCTACTCTGGGAAACATATAATCTTTCAAGATGTTCCACTGAACTGAGAAGGCTTAAAAATTGATGGAAAGGCATCCCCTCCTTAGTGTTGCATGTTTTTACAAGAAAATACTGTGGGTGTTATAAACAAAATACCGATTCTTCCATCTTTAGATGTTGCAAATCCTAAGACCCAAAATGCATATATTTGGAGAAGACCACCTTGATAGAGATACCAACCATGGCTTCATCGAAAATTCCATATGAACTTGTAAAAACTGAGAGCACCTACTTTAACAACAAAGAAATAAGGAAAAATAAAAACACTTCTTTCAAGAAGATCTTGAAAGATCACTTGTAAATACTGGATATAAATAGCCAGCTTAGTACACCTTCTTTTCAACAATTGTTCGACCAGTAATTCTTTTCAACCTGCTGGAAGCACCAAAGGATTTGAGCAGCAGTGATTTTTGAAGGAGATAAGTGAGAGAAACAAATCTTTCCTTTTTTGAATACAATGTTTTTTTATTTTGTTTTGTTTTGTTTTTGGTAAGGAAATAAAACAATGTTTCTAACAATCTAAATGCATCTCATAAAGAAATAGAGCCTACTAAGTGCTTCTGGGAGTATTATTACAAATTGCTTATACTCATTCATGAAAAACAAAAGCAACAAACAAACAAACAAAAACAGAGGAAAACCAAAGTGCCTAAGTTGAAGAGAATAGGACCAAATAATGTATATAACAGGAATCCTATTCTGTTTACCAGTTGAAGAGAGAGATGGGGCTTGCTAAATGGTTCATACTCAATCTGCTTCAGAGTATGAGAGAGGAAACTCTCGATTTCTCTCTGTCATGACTTTGGCAATGGTACATTTTATAGAAGAGGTCTCACAGAAGCAGGAGCTGCACAGAGATTGACTTGGGCTGTGAGAAGTCCCCTGAGGATCCTACTCCAAGGCCAAGACTTCAGCTTGGTCTTGCCTCTAATGTGAGTTTTTTTTTTTTTTTTTTTTTTTTGGAATTAATCCTATTACTTTTATAGTTTGGTTATTTTGTTAAATCATGAACACATAAAGATGAACAAGCGAGGTATACTCTGCTCAAGAATGGACATAAAACAGGCATTAGATACATTCAAATACCACAGTGATACAAAAAACAACCAAATAAATAAACAAATAAAAAATGCAATTAAAGAAAAGGCACCACAGAATGATTGTGGCTGAAGATCTCCTTTCTGCTTTCAACAGAGGGAGGTTTCTGTATAACAAGAACTGTTTTTGATTTAAATGTGGATGTTCACAGGTACTTAGACCCATTTCTCTTCCTTCTTGAACATGACTTTAATGATAGACTCTATTGTTTCCCTGACTAGAATCTCAGTTCCTAGTCACTATATTTATCCCCACCACTATAGAATCAGGTACCAGGAAAGTAGCAGCCACATTTACTGAATAAAATGAACTAAATCATAGATGCCAGGAAACGTAAATAAGGCCTATTTGCTTGTCATGTATGATTGGCATGGTATTGCTCCAATTGATTGTTAGTTTTATATTACAGTTCAAGTAGATTCCGCTTAATTAAAAATAGATATATATTACATCCAACTTTCTGAAGAACCATCAGACTGATTTCCAGAGTAGTTGGACCAGCTTGCAATCCCCCAGCAATGGGGGAGTGTAGTTCTACCTGAGGACCCAGCTATACCACTTCTGGGCATATATGCTCCAACATGTAATAAGAACACATGCTCCACTGTGTTCACAGCAGCCATATTTATAATAGCCAGAAGCTGGAAACAACCCAGATGTCCTTCAACCCAGATGTCCCTCAACAGAGGAATGGATACAGAAAATGTGTTACATTTACACAGTGGAATACTACTCAGCTTTTAAAAACAATGACTTCATGAAATTCACAGGTAAATGGATGGAACTTGAGAATGTTATCCTGAGTGAGGTGACTTGGTCATAAAGGAACAAACAAAGTATGTACTCACTGATAAGTGGATATTAACCCAAAAGTTTGGAATACCCAAGATTCAATTCACAGACCATATGAAGCCTAACAAAAAGGAAGACCAAAATGTGGATGCTTCAGTGCTTTATAGAAGGGTGAACAAAATACTCACAGGAGGAAATATGGAGACAATATAAGGAGCAGAGACTGAAGGAAAGACCACCCAGAGACTGCTCCAACTGGGGATCCATCCCATATACAGCCACTAAACCCAGATGCTGGGAAGTGCTTGCTGTTGGAAGTCTAGTAATATGGCTGTCTCCTTAGAGGCTATGCCAGAGCCTGACAAAGACAAAGGCAGAAGCTCGAAGTCAATAATTGTACTGAGCTCAGTGGTCCCTGAAGGAGGAGATGGAGGATGTACTAAAGGAGGTGAGGAGGTTTGTAGTCCCATGGAGGGAGCAAAAGTGTCAACAGGTCAGACTCCCTGAGCTCCTGGGGACTGGACCACTAACCAAAGAATGCACATGGTTATCATACTTTTTTTTTTCTTTTTTGTTTTTTGAGACAGGGTTTCTCTGTGCAGCTCTGGCTGTCCTGAACTCACTCTGTAGACCAGGCTGTGATGTTCATACTTAAAAAAAAAAAAAAAAAAGCACGTGGAGCGACCCATGATGCTGGCCACTTATGTGGCAGAGGATGGCCTTGTTGATCATGAGTGGGAGGAGAGGCCCTTGGGTCTAAGAGTTTTTGATGTTCCAGTATAAGAGAATGCCAGGGCGGGAGGACAGGGGTGGATGGGTGAGGGTGCACCCTCATAGAGGCAGGGGGAGAGGCGATGGGATAGGGAGTTTCTGAAAGGGATACCTCAAAAGGGGCAAACATTTGAAATGTAGATAAAGAAAATATCCAATTAGAAATTATATACAATAAATTTTAATTTCTTATCTTTATTGAGAGTCATCAGTGGAGCCTAAAGTTTACAAAACATTGCCACTGCCCAGTCAACGAGAATGACAGCTATAGGTTATCTGTGGAAGTAGGCTGAGCAACTAAAAGTGCAACCCCATATCCATGAGTTAGCTAGTTTTCTGATCCGTCTTGTGTAGGAGTATTAACAATTTCCAAAATGAAAAATGTCAGAAACCTGATATTTTGGGGGACCAATTAGCCAGGGGATATCCTTCATGTAGACAATGGAGATATCCAGTCAAGCTTGCAAACTATATGGATCTCCATAACAGCACAACCTTTGGACACCTTTTGAACTCTTATAACAGGGTGTGGTAAAGTAAAAAAAAGGTGCCGTACAGAGCCTTGGAACATAAATAAATATCCCATGTTCTAAAATATTGCAGTTGGGACTACAGTATACTCTGCCACACTGAGTCATATATACCATTGATTGAATCTGGTGCTTTTGAATGATATCACTGTAGATGAAGGATTTATAGTAGACCATCTATCAAATAATATTTGTACCAGTAGGCAGACAGAGATATGTGTACAAAGTGAGATAGACAAACTAGTGTGAACAATCCACAAAGAAAATATTGGTTGCCCCCAAAAGTAGAAGGGATGCATTGGAAATATTCTGTCAAAGGCCCTAATTAGATTTTAAAAAATAGAAACTGGGAAAGGAGCAATTTACATGTAAATAAAGAAAATATCTAGTAAAAAAAGAAAAAAATTACAAAGAAAAACAAAGGATGTTTTGGAATGATAAAATATTTGGTTTATTTTACATTTTGTGATAAATTCTATCTAAAAATAAAAATAATTATTTTTAACTAAAAAAAATAGAAGCTGCTAATGTCTTCAATTTAGGGTAGGGAAGAATTTATAGAAAATAATAAATATTATTTTCAGCAATTTTATCTGTGGTAGTTTACTAAGAAAATCAGAGAAAATTAAAAGAACCTCTAGTGTTCTCTTTCCTTCTGATAGCCTGAAGGAGTTTAAAAAAACAGTGAAAAAAAAAGGACACATTTTGTGCTGGCAACTTCTAAACATGCAAGTAATGGGCTCAGAGAAAGCTTTAGTCTGAATTTACACACAATTCAAATGTTAAACTCTTATTACTTGTACTAAATATGCTAAATACAAATTTTTGAGCAATGACCACATTAGTTTCCATTTAAGTGTGACTCTATTAAGATCCTTTTCAGAAAATATACTGAGCCTTGAAAAACATAAATGTATAGCTAATGACAACATATAGGCAAGTTAGTTGTTAACATAGATATGTGAGTGACTTTCAGTTGTTAATAAGACTGCCATGATTAGTCTAGGGACACCTGTGTCTGAATGGGTGTAGGAGGAATGAGTCAGCAAACCCTGACCAGCAGCTCAGAGTGAACCACACGTGCTCAGCAGTAGGTTCTGTGCCTTCTAACCACTAAAGCTTTCCTGACACCGGGAGACAAATAACAACAGAGTACATGACCAGAACAACCAATCAGATGGTGCCAACTACCTAGAACAAACAGGCATGGGCCAATGGAGCCTGGGTGAAAAGTATAAAGGTTTGCTCAATTCCTACATTAAATGAGTTTGCTTTTGCCACTTGTCCAGTTCCTGGAGTCTTTGTCCTTAACTCTATGCCTTCTTACCCTGATCCCGAAGGGTCTTAGTTGGAGTCACAAAGACCAAATGGGCACTTGCAAGCAGCCTTTTTTTCAAATGAACAATTAGGACACCAAATTTTTTGGATTCAAACTCCATCTTAGAAAAACTGACCAAGTTTGAACTCAAGTAAAATGGTAGAATGCTACTTAGCATCAATTTCTAAGCTACCTCCCAAGAAAACTCGAGCCTAGCTCCAGTTTCTAGGCTAACCCCTACAAGACCTGAGTCTCCAGGTTATTCTCCCCCAACAAATCCATCATTTAGCTCCCAGAACCAGCCAATTATGCTAAAGGACACAGTATCACTACAATTAGATTCTTGACAGGCTAGAAACACTTACCCCTTGCTTGTTGCTTTTTTTAATAAAACCTTGTCTCGATGAAAGTTTAGGGCTTTTCCTCCACCAGAACCATCCTGTGGGTTTGTGATGAGTTAAGCCCAAGACAGTTCAAATGAAGACCATACTGTGATTGCATCAACTTGGATCCTGACTGGACTTTTGAGGTTCAGGAACACTTACTTTGTACTACACAGTGTTCTTTTTGCCACAATCTTCAGAAAATGAACACTAGGAAGATAGAATGAGTAAAGGAAACAGAAAGAGAAAAAGTTATGCATGTTTTATGCATCTTCACAGTGGATTTTATATTATGGAGATTTCTATTTAACATTGGATCTTAATCATATTTCATTTTTCATGTCATCACTTTAGGCAAAAATTCTTCATATGTTTTCATGTCCAAAGCATATAGATTGTAGGTATTCTATTTAGCAAAATTAAAACTGTGGTAGCCATTCCTTTAAAAGCAACTGAGGAATTACATACTGATTAGGTCATCTTCTCAAGTGATATAACAATGAAGTCCAAGTAAGCAGGCCCCATGAGAGACTGACCTTTGCAGAAGCAGAGAACACTGAGCTTGTTTGGCAATACAGCCTGTGTATAGAACTACAGAACATATAATATGTGTATTCTCAAAACTGAGAAATGAGATTGAATTTAATTTGTGCTTCTTCTTTCACCTCTATTTCAGAATTTAGAATTCTTCTTAATTCTGCCAAACAGAAAATGTCTCACTAAGCTGTCTTTGATCACAATCAATCCTGAAGAAAAAAAAAAAAGAATTTAAATCTACCTTTAAGCAAACTCATTTCTTTTTTGTTATTCATGCCTGTGCCATGGAAATCATACCTCCAGTCCCCTTGCAATCATGTACAATTGTCTCGTCTAGGGCACTTACCAAAATTGCTTGAGTTTTAAGCCGTGAATTACCATCTTCAGCTGTTAGATGCAGGTGCCAAGGATCCTTAGTTCTACCAAGAGTGCTTAGATGTAATGAGCGTTCAATGAATACTGACTGGGGTATGTGTACCAACGACACAGTTTAAAGATTTACTTGGAAAGGATATGATTTATGTTTGCACATGAAACCAACTCAGGGGGCTTCAATGATCTCCAAACACCAAATGAATATGAACCTTTCTATATTAAAGCCAAATTTAACAATGAATCATAGAACTTTGAAATTTGGAGGTTGGCTACAAACATAATTTAAATAGTAGACAAATAGGAGCAAAACCAGATGAACATGGAATCCCAGATTGTCCTTATTGAAGAGTTCCAAAAATGTGAATAAGAAAGTTGACTTATGTGCTTTATAGAAAATATTTGAATCTGTGAGTGAAAATATTTACCTTACTGTTTAAGATATTAATCCATATATTAAAATAAGTAAAATGAAGTTAACAATTGCTCCATTTATTATTTGTTACTCATGTATTCTTGTTTACACTTACATATTTATTTTTAATACTCAGTTGTTTTTCTAAGCACATTGACAGGTTTTAACTAACTACTCTTTACAGGTTAAAGTAGAAGCTATCATTTAATGTATTTTCAATCAAACCATGCCATCATTATAAAAGTAGTAGAATGACATCAAACAGAAATTGGCAGAGGGGAAAAGAATAGAGAAGACATTAATTTCCAGTAGATTCACATCACAGACATCTCACTAGACACATTGGCTTCCTGGAGAGCTAGGAGGTTCCACCTACGTAGTTACTTCTATAACAGAAAAAGGAAACTGCTGGGATTTCCTATCTAGACTATAGAACTGTTTCACCTTCCCACCAGGATAGGAGAGATCAGTTCCTAGAAGACCCTGAAGAGCCAGTGGTGAAATCTATGGATGCAGGTTTTTTAATTCTTCCAATACTGTTATAAATGTCAAATTCCCATTAATTTCCATTCTGTATCAAAATCTGGCTTGTAATGCTATAGTCAGAAGATGGATAAGGAATACTGGGCAATAGTATGGGGATTTGCTCTCTGTAGATGGGATGGGATGGCTTGGAGAGCAAGGGGAGGGAAGAGGGGTTTGTTCTTGTTGTTTTTTTGTTGTTTTTTGTTGTTGTTGTTTTGGAGGAGAAACTGGGAAAGGAGATATCATATGACATGTAAATAAAGAAAATATCTAATAAAAAAGAAAAATGCTCATAAAAATAAAATATACATCAAAAAAAATTTTTTTTGAGATATGTGGGTGGCCCCATCCCTCAACTGGAGGCCCTGCCTATCTACTGAAGGTGGTCTCTACAAGTTGCATCTCCCCTTTTTTGTGTATTTTGGCTAAAATCATCACCGTTGTGTTCTGCGAACCTCTCGCTTCCCTGGAGTATGGGACTTTTGCTGACACCAAGAAGTACTTGCTGACAGAAGCCTGATATGGTTATTCCCTAAGAGGTTCTACAACCATCAGTTGGTCAATACATGTGGTTATAATGACAGCTGGCTGATCAAAAAGAAACCAAGTAACCCTTCAAAACCAATTAACAGGTGAAGATATATAGAAGAAACACACAAGCAATAGAAATGGCCTTCAAACATACCTCTATGCATCAACATTAAGTTATAAAGAGAAAATGGACAAGAACAAATTTAATCAAAATTACTAAAGTGTTGGGGGTGTGGCCAGTGGGCCCTCTCTCGTAGGTGCTCTCGGACTAGAGATTATTGAGTACCTGTGAATACAAGCAGGTGAGATAGACAAAGACACGGACACCAAGGAAGCTGTATCAAGGTGTCACTTTACTGGGGGAGCACTGAGTTTATATAACCAGAGGCAGGATTGAATCCAAGGGGAAACTGAAAGTAACCAATCTAACATAAACACGAGACCAGAGGAAAAGGAACTTCAAAGGCAAGTCTGACAGTCTTTGATCTAAGGAAGTCAGGCATTCTCTCCGATCAGTCCTGAATCTGAGAGTAGTTTCAGTTTCTCTCTTCAGATTGAGGGAGAGGGAGCCCACACTAAGGCAATGATTTAGTGTTGTATCATTCGGCATAGAGTTAAACAATGTTCTTTGTTATAAATTTCATATTGATTTTCTTATTCAATATTTTGTAATCTTACTGTTAATACAATAAATTATCTAAGAAAAATTAACTTATCAGAAGAAAAGATATTAACTTGGGTTTCAGAGTTTTCAGTACACACCCTTTGGCTCTATCACCTTGGACCTATGGTGAGTCAGAACATCATGGCTGAACTTCCTGATAGGGGAAACCTTTTCTTCAAAGGAGTGAAAGAACAGTGTGGTTACAACTGTTTCCTTATGAGCACATTCCCAGTTACTTCATTTTGCTTGAATAGCACTTGCCTCATAAACCTATAAACCTACCCAATGAACCTTTAGTATCTGACCCTTGGAAGACTTTTAAATTTCAACCCATGAAAGATAGAATATTCAACAATCACATTTCAGACTTTCCTGAGTCTGAATTCTCAGTGTTTCTTAAGAGCATTCACTCCTGACAACTGAAACTCTACAGTAAGCATTTCTCTTTAGTCTACTATTTCTGTATGATAATATTTATAAAAATAAAATAGTAAATGAAATACAAGCTCACACTTTGTATAATAAGGATATAAGAAAATGATGGTTGCCATACATTGTTAAAGCTTTCCCTACAATATCCTAGAAGATCAAATAATATTTGTGCTCTTATCCTGTCTCAATGCGTTTACATCTTAATTCATGATAATCAAGCTATAATATGTAAAACATCTTATGAATGCCCTACAACAATTAATGATTTGATATTTAAACCATACTATTGTCCATCTAGCTGACTCATGTGCATTCTTTGTCAGAATATCCTAACTCTCAGGTTATGATTTGGAAACAATAAGTATCTTTCATCTGTTAATAATCATTTTTTCCCACTTAGGATTAAGGCACATTTATATAATAAGCTTCCTATACAAATTCAACTTTCCCTCTTCTATTTCTCATCATGACATTGGATATATTGAGATACATCTAAAACTATCTGCTGAACTACTGAACTACTAAAACTACTGGAAATGTGAAATGATTCAAGATGGAATTCAACATAGGACGAGCTTACACATGGCAAGTTCTTGCTGTATTTGTTTTGTCTGCATACATATTTACCCATAAATGATTCAGGCTTATTAAGCAATTTATCATTTATTAAAGTAATACTATCAATTGACAATACACTAAGAGTTAAATAATTATCTCAGGCAAAGGAATTTTCATTTATTTTCTTCAGCATTTCCTCTTAGAGGACATGCACTTGGACTCACTGAATTAAGTCACTGGGAATTTAACATGGTAAAATGACAACGATTAACACTGAGAATAAGAGAAAGCATCTCTAACCATCAGGTCTCCAGCTGTTCTTTAAATGTTTTCATATTTCTTTCTTGAGATTGTGGGTAAATAAATATTTGGTGCCATGAATGATACAGTAGCAACCCATACATCTTGCTCTTGTTCACTGAAGCCATGGTGTGTGTTAGGGGATACATATGACCATGGCACCTGCCTTAAGATGCTTTAGTGATATTCTGCTCTTTATAATGAAATCAAAGCCTTTTATTAAAGTCTGTAGATATGGCTGCTTTGTCTTCATCTATCATTTCTGTTTGCTCATGTTATAAACCACTTGCATTTGATTTTTGTTATATGAAAACAATAATTCACTTAGACTCTTATAAAAGAAAAAAACATTTTAGTTTATCTCCAAAGATATATATATATATATATATACACACACACACACACACACACACACACACACACACACACATATATATATATATATATATATATATATATATATATATACAATGTTACTTGAAAAAATAAAATAATTTATTCACTGTTATGATAAAAAATCTTGGGAGGTAGAGGCAGATTTCTGAATTTGAGGCCAGCCTGGTCTACAGAGTGAGTTCCAGGTTAGCCAAGGCTATACAGAGAAACCCTGTCTCAAAAAAAAAAAATCTTAAGAGGAGAAAATCAAAACCAAAAAATGGAATGCAGATCTAAACATAAAAATTAGAATCATTTGAAAAATTATGTAAAAGTCATCTTCTTCAAGTACATTAAATACCTTACAGAGAAGAGGAAAGTACAAAAATCAGATTAAAAAAACCTGATACTTGACAGTTTTAAATTTTAAATAAACATTTTAAACTCAGTCTAAAACAAAAAAGTAGAAAGACAAGAAGTACTCGGGTTGAAAATATCTGTAAAACCATGCATCTCCAAAGATCTTGTACCTAGCTGTATAATTATTTTAGTTCATTTGCAGGATCAACTTAAAATGAGCTACAAATATCAAGATGCACTTCATCAAAATGGGAAGGTGTAATGTTTTTATAATGATGCGTAGGCGGATGTACATATATGCTGCATACGGATAGAAGCTCTGGATCAGTACTGGATTTCATTAGTCTTTGGATGTGCAGACTAAAATCTTAATACCTATTCAAATGTTTAAAAGTAAAGCTTGTACTATCTACTGTTGTTAAAACATCAACATACAGAATTTCTAATTGTTATTAAGAATGCAAAGAAAACATAATCAAATAGTCTAAAGTTTATAGTAGTCTTGTAAGGAGAACTATATAATTCAGTCAATAGTTTACCACTTAGAATTTTATATTACACATATCATTCTTAACATGTAAATTATATGCACAAAATTTATATTCTACATGATGTGAATATTACTACTATGGGCTTGGTTGTCATAGAATATCTCTACAAATAATACTTTAAATTTGAAATGTTGTTAGATAGTGAAGACAACACATGGGAAAGGTTTGAGGCAAGTATTTAAAGCTGACCTAGTAACAAAGAGACAACTCTGGAGATAAAAATCTTAGGAAAGAAGTCAGGAACCATAGATGGAAGGATCACTAACAGAATACAAGAGATAGAAGAGAGAATCTCAGGGGCAGAAGATACCATAGAATACATTGACACATCAGTCAAAGAAAATCCAAAATGCAAAAAGCTCCTAACCCAAAACATCCAGGAAATCCAGGATACAATGAGAAGACTAAACCTAAGTAGAGAAGAGAGTGAAGACCTCCATCTTAAAGGGCCAGTATATATCTTCAACAAAATTATAGAAGAAAACTTCCCTAACCTAAAGAAAGAGATGCCCATGATCATACAAGAAGCCTATAGAATTCCAAATAGACTGGACGAGAAAAGAAATTCCTCCCACAACATAATAGTCAAAACACCAGCTGCACAAAACAAAGAAAGAATATTAAAAGCAGTGAGGGAAAAGGGTCAAGTTACACATAAAGAATTCGACCAGAGACTATGAAAGCTAGAAGATCCTGGGTTGATGTCATACACACCCTAAGAGAACACAAATGCCACTACTAGACTACTACAGTACTTGACTACTGTACCCAGCAAAACTCTCAATTACCATAGATGGAGAAATCAAAGTATTCCATGACAAAACCAAATTTACACAATATATTTCCACAAATCCATCCCTTCAAAGAGTAATAAATGGAAAACTCCAACACAAGGAGGGGAGCTACATCCGTGACAATGCAAAAATGTACAACAAAACTAAAAGAAGATAGCCACATGAACAGAATTTCAACTCTAACAACAAAAATAACAAGAAGCAACAATTACTTTTCCTTAATATCAATTAGTATCGATGGACTCAATTCCCCAATAAAAAGACATAGACTTTCAGACTGGGTACCCAACATTTTGCTGTATACAGGAAACCTACCTCAGTGACAAAGACAGACACTACCTAAGAATAAGTCTGAAAAACAATTTTCCAAGCCAATGGTCCCAAGAAAAAAGCTGGAGTAGCCATTCTAATATTGAATAAAATCGACTTTCAACTTAAAGTGATTAAAAAAGATAAGGAGGGACACTTCATATTCATCAAAGGTATGATCTAGCAAGAAGATCTCTCAATTCTGAACCTCTATGCTCCAAATCAAAGGGCATCTACATTCATAAAAGAAACTTTACTAAAGCTCAAATCACACATTGTACCGCACACAATAATAGTGGGAGATTTCAACACCCCACTCTCTGCAATGGACAGATAATGGAAACAGAAACTAAACAAAGACAAGGTGAGAATAACAGAAGTTATGAAACAGATGGATTTAACAGATATCTATAGACCTTTTTACCCTAAAACAAAAGGATATACATTCTCCTCAGCACCTCATGGTACCTTCTCCAAAATTGACCATATAATTGGTCACAAATCAGGCCTCAACAGATACAAGAAGATTGAAATAATTCCTTGCATCCTATCAGATCACCATGGACTAAGGCTGCTCCTCAATAAGAACATAAACAATAGAATGCCCACATACACTTGGAAGCTTAACAATACTCTACTCAATGATAACTTGGCCAAGGAAGAAATAAGGAAAGAAACTAAAGACTTTCTAGAGTTTAATGAAAATGAAGCCACAACATACCAAACTTATGGGACACAATGAATAGCAGTCCTAAGAGGAAAACTAAGAGCTTTAAGTGATTCCAAAAAGAAACTGGATAGAGCATTCACCAGCAATTTGACAGCACGTCTGAAATCTATAGAACAAAAAGAAGCAAATTCACCCAAGAGGAGTCAAAGACAGGAAATAATCAAACTCAGGGCTGAAATGAACCAAATAAAAACAAAAATAGCTATACAAAGAATCAACCAAACCAAGATCTGGTTCTTTGAGAAAATCAACAAAATAGATAAACCCTTAGCCAGACTAACTAGAGGGCACAGAGACAGTATCCTAATTAACAAGATCAGAAATGAAAAGGGAGACATAACAACAGACTCTGAGGAAATCCAAAAATCATGAAATCTTACTACAAAAGCCTATACTCAACAACACTGGAAAACCTGAATGAAATGGACAATTTTCTAGACAAATACCAGGTACCAAAGTTAAATCAAGCTCAGATCAACGATCTAAACAGTGTCATATCTGTTAATGAAAAGGAAACAGTCATTAATAGACTCCTAACCAAAAAATGCCCAGGACCAGATTGGTTTAGTGCAGAGTTTTATGATACCTTCAAAGAAGACATAATACCTAATAGTTTGAGTAATATTGCTTTTACTATGTTTAAGTATGGGCCTTGAATTCCTGATCTTTCCAAGACTTTTATCATGAAGAGATGTTGGATTTTGTCAAGTGTGTTTTTCAGCATCTAATGAGATGATCATATGGTATACTCAAAGCAATACTCCTCAAACTATTCCACAAAATAGAAACAGAAAGACTCTACCAAGTTCATTCTATAAAGCCACAATTACTCTGATACCGAACCACACAAAAACCTAACAAAAAAGAAAATTTCAGAACAAATTCCCATATGAATATGGATGCAAAAATACTCAACAAAATTCTTGCAAACTGAATCCAAGAACACATCAAAATGATCATCCACCATGAACAAGTAGGCTTTATCCCAGGGATGCAGGGATGGTTCAATATACAAAAATCTATCAATGTAATCCACTAAATAAACAAACTCAAAGAAAAAAAAACATATGATCATCTCATTAGATGCTGAGAAAGCATTTGACAAAATCCAACATCCCTTTATGATAAAAATCTTGGAAAGACCAGGAATTCAAGGCCCATACTTAAACATAGTAAAAGCAATATACAGCAAACCAGGAGCCAACATCAAACTAAATGGAGAGAATCTTGAAGCAATCCCACTAAAATCAGGGACTAGACAGGCTGCCCACTCTCTCCCTACCTATCCAGTATTGTACTTGAAGTCCTAGCCAGAGCAATTAGAAAACAAAAGGACATCAAAAGGATACAAATTAGAAAGGAAGAAGTCAAATTATCACTATTTGCTGATGATAAGATAGTATACTTAAGTGACCCCAAAAATTCCACCAGAGAGCTCTTAAACCTAATAAACAACTTCAGCAAAGTAGCTGTATATAAAATTAACTCAAGCAAATCAGTTGCCTTCCTCTACATAAAGGATAAACAGGCAGAGAAAGAAATTAGGGAAACAACATCCTTCGCAATAGTTACAAACAATATAAAATACCTTGGTGTGACTCTAACTAAGCAAGTAAAAGATCTGTTGGACAAGAACTTCAAGTCCCTGAAGAAGAAAATTGAAGAAGATCTCAGAAGATGGAAAGATCTCCCACACTTATGGATTGGCAGGATTAATATAGTAAAAATAGTTTTCTTGCCAAAAACACTCTACATATTCAATGCAATCCCCATTAAAATTCTAACTCAATTCTTCACAGACACAGAATATGAATTTGCAAATTCATCTGGAATAGCAAAAAACCCAGGATAGCTAAAACTATTCTCAACAATAAAGGAATATCTGGTGGAATCACCATCCCTGAACTTAACCTGTACTACAGAGCAATTGTGATAAAAACTGCATGGTATTGGTACAATGACAGGCAGGTAGATCAGTGGAATAGAATTGAAGACCCAGAAATGATCCCACACACCTATGGTCACTTCATCTTTGACAAAGGAGCTAAAACCATCCAGTGGAAAAAAAACAGCATTTTCAACAAATGGTGCTAGCTCAACTGGCGGTTAGCATTCAGAAGAATGCAAATTGATCCATTTGTATCTCCTTGTAAAAAGCTCAAGTCCAAGTGGATTAAAGACCTCCACATCAAAACAGATACACTGAAACTAATACAAAAGGAAGTGGGGAAATGGGGAAGAACCTCGAGCAAATAGGCACAGGGGAAATTTTCCTGAACAGAACACCAATAGCTTATGCTCTAAGTTCAAGAATTGACAAGTGGGACCTCATAAAGTTGCAAAGCTTTTGTAAGGCAAAAGACACTGTCAATAGGACAAAACGGCAACCAACAGATTGGGAAAAGTTCTTTACCAATCCTTTATCTGATATAGGTCTAATATCCAATATATACAAAGAACTCAAGAAGTTAGACTCCAGAGAACCAAATAACCCTATTAAAATTGGGGTCCAGAGCTAAACAAAAAATTCTCAACTGATGAATACCAAATGGCTGAGAAGTGCCTAAAGTAATGTTCAACATCTTTAGTCATCAGGGAAATGCAAATGAAAAGAATCCTGAGATTCCACCTCACACCAGTCAGATTGGCTAGGATAAAAGACTCAGGGGACAGCAGTTGCTGGAGAGGTTGTGGAGAAAGAGGAACACTTTTTAATTGCTCGTTGGATTGCAAGCTGGTACAACCACTCTGGAAATCAATTTGTGGTTCCTCAGGAAATTGGACATAGTCCAACCAGAGGACCCAGTTATACCACTCCTGCGCAGAAGATGTTCCAACATGTAACAAGAACACCTGCTCCAATCTGTTCATAGTAGCCTCATTTATAATGGCCAGAAACTGGAAACAACCCAGATGTCCCTCATCAGAGGAATGGATACAGAAATCGTGGCACATCTACACAATGGAGTATTACTCAGCTATGAAAAACAATGAATTTATGAAATTCTTAGGGAAATGGATGGATCTGGAGAATATCATCCTGAGTGAGGTAATCCAATCACAAAAGAATACACATGGGATGCACTCACTGGTAATTGGATATTTGCCCAGAAGTTCAGAATACTCAAGATCCAATCCACAAACCAAAAGAAACTCAAGAAGAAGGAAGACCAAAGTGTGGATACTTCAGTCCTTCTTAGAAGGGGAAACAAAATACCAATGAGAAGTCAGGCCAGAGACAACGTATGGAGCAGAGACTAAAGGAAAGACAATCTAGAGACTGCTTCACCTGGAATCTCACAGTTGTTTTGATTTGTATTTTTCTGATCACTAAGTACTTTGAACATTTCAAAATTTGTTGTTACATGGACAGCAGAAAGGTTGTTGGTTTTAATGCTTTGTTGTGGTTAGGATGAAATCCAGATATGGTTGCATGCTACGGAAGCTCTCCAGCACTGAGTCCTACCATCAAAGTCCAAATTTTATTTTCATTAAACTTTTCATGGATTAATAGTTTAATACATAATTATTCATCTTTTCTTATAATACTAATTCACTCCTAACTTTTATGATTGTGTGTTTTAGAATTGGTATTTTTAAAGGTATGTTTTGACTCAATAAACTTCCTAAGACATAGACATTTTTATGATTTTATCTTTGTATTAAGAAAGTCTTCTTTACATAATCAAGAATGAAACTCATTCTTTGTCATTGGAGTATCAAACACTAACCTTTTTTCACAGCAATAAGTTGCTGGCTTTATTTCTAAGAGTTCAGATCATCATACATATGTTAGTTAGTCTCTTTCCAAAGTCTGAATGTGTTTTCATTTTTTTTAATCCAAATCTTTACTATTGTTTAACTTTCCCAAGACTGTCAACCAAGTTTCATACTTAGCCACAAATATACTTTACTAATAATAAAATATTATTTTGTCATGTCTGTATAGATCATTGTATAAGCATGTTTGCTGTAAAGTTTGTTGACCTGTGTTTGATTCTTGGAACCCATGTGGTAAGGAAAATAACTAATTCTTCCAGGTTGTCCTATGCTGTCTATATGATGGTACTCTTAAAGATATGTTTTGACTCAATAAACTTCCCAAGATTAGACATTTTTATGATTTTATCCTTGTATTAAGATAAAGTCTCTTGTTCTTCCCTATAGCACCTGCAGCCATATACAGATACACACATATACATAAATGTAAGAAAAATTGCAAGTTATTTTATTGATAACCTTTTGTTTTCATTGACATGGATCATCAGATTACAACCTATGTTTGAGAAAGATAGTTGAACATCTTCAATTTCTTCAAATATTTCACCCATCAGACAATTGTGGCTTAATTCATCCTATGCTTTTTGAAATTATATATATTTATCAGACACAGATATGTATTTAAATATTATGAATACAGAAATGTCAACAGTATGCTTTTGATTTGTTTGATGTACAATATAGAACTGGTATTTAAAACATGTTAAACTTATTAAAAAGCAATACTATTTTTGGTGTTGAATAAAGAAAAATGTCATAGGTTTTTGTAAGAATTTGTGATTTGCCAAAGAATAATGCCCCAGACTCAAATAGTATACAAAAGCAAAGAGCATTTATTCTGCAGATATCAAGCATGCAGGGGTCTACCATTCTTTAAGAAAGAGATATAAAGTTGAGCTCTTCGGTACAATTTAAAGGAGATTAGGGGAAATCCAGGGAGGGATAGGTGACCTTTAACTTGATTTGAGGGCTAGGTTTTGGATGTATTTGAGTTCTATCAACTTTCAAGGGGGTGAGGGTGGGGCGGCTAGAATCTGCTGTTGACTCATCATGAGTATTTTTGCCTAATTGGCTGACTGTAGGTTGCTGGTTTTTTTCAAGAACTGACTAGCCCAGCTTGGTCCAGTTTATGTAAACAGAAATTTAGACCAACTACTAAACTGCCAGTTTGGAACCTGTCATGGAGTTAACCTGGCTTAATCCTCTCGTTTTGAAATGAATATCATTTTATTATTATATCATTTCTTAAAAATTTGATCTTGAAAATAAATTGAATTCCTCCATAGTATTTATTTTTCACTCTATGATTCTATACAGTTAGTCCAAACAGATAACTGATGGGAAAACCTTTTATCTTTCAGCAGGAGAATGTGCTGGCTCTAATCATACATTTATGAAATATGAACAATTTAGTCTTTTTAAACTTTATAACATTTCATTCTCCAATATTGGTTTTCTTTTCTTTTTTGCATTAACACAATCTCTCTCTCTCTCTCTCTCTCTTTCTTTATCTCTATCTATCTATCTATCTATCTATCTATCTATCTATCTATCTATCTATCCATCTGTCTATCATTTATATATCCATCTATGTCTCCTTGCTGGCTTTGCTCTACTTTCTTTGGAAATTAGATGTTTTCAAAAATATATTTATGAATATAACAGAAAGATAATAACTTATACAAAAGAAAGAAACCATTTATGCCATATTTCTGTGTTCTTATATGCACAAAAAATGTAAATATTCTCTATCGAATTGATGCATGACAATCATTGGACCAGTGGCTATCAAATTAATAGGCACATCCCTAAATTTTTATTTATTTTTTAACCTGGATGACTAATTTCATTTTATTGCAAGTACAAATGAAATAAAGAGGGGTATCATAACACTTGAATGGATAGTTGAGATTTGTCACACTTTTTTCTCCAGAAAAAATATTTTCACTTTTCTTTTATGTATTATTTTATTTACTTACATTCCAAATATTGCCCGCCTTCATGTTCTCCCCTCCCAGATTTCCCCACCACATTCTCCTTACCCTTGGCCTCTTAAAGAATGTTTCCCCATCCACAATCATCCCCTACAACCCCCCCCAAGAGTTCCCCATTCAGTGGGGCACCAAGCCTCTAGAGGATCAGGTGAATCCTCTCCCAGAGGCCAGACCAGGAAGTCCTCTGATACATATGTGTCTGGGGCCACAGACCTGCCCATATGTGCTCTTTGGTTGGTGTTTTAGTCTCTGAGAGCTCTGAGGGGTCTAGGTTAGTTGATACTGTTGTTCTTTCGATGGAGTTGCCATCCCCTTCAGAATATTCAATCCTTTCCCTAACTGTTTCATTGTAGTCCCCTACCTCAGTCCAATGGTTGGCTGTAAGTATGTGCGTCTGTCTCAGTCAGTTGCTGGTAGAGGCTCTCAGATGACAGCCATGCTAGACTCCTTTCTGCAAGCACAACATGGGATCAGTAATAGTATCAGGGTTTGGTTCAAACCCAAACAATGGATCCCAAGTTGGGCAGGTCAATGGATGGCTTTTCCTTTAGTCACTGCTCCATTTTTGTCTGTGCACTTCCTTTAGACAGGAACAATTCTGGGTTTAAAATTTTGAAGGTGGGTGGGTGGCCCCATCTCTCCACTGGGGGCCCTATCTGTCTATTGCAGATTGTCTGTTCAGGTTACAGATCCCGACTCTTGGGCATTTCAGCTAAGGTCATCACCATTGAGTCCTGAGAGTCTCTCACACCACAGGACTCTGAGATTTTCTGGAGGTTACCCAACAACTCACAGCTGCATACCTCCATTCATTTTCTAGGCACACTCAGCTTCTCTCCTGTCCCTTTTTCCTCCCCCTCCTACCAAGATCCCTCCCTCCCTCTGCCTCCATTGATTACATTGTTCTACCTTCTAAGTGGGGTTGAAGCATTCTCACTTGGGCCTTCCTTGCTAAACTTCATAATGTCTGTGTGTTGTATCGTGGGTGTTCTGAACTTTTGAGCTAATATGTATGAGTAAGGACATACCATGCATGTCTATTGGGTCTGGTTTACAAAGTTAAGGATATTTTCTAGTTTCATCCATTTGCCTGCAAAATTCATGATGTCCTCATTTTTAGTAGCTGAATAGTATTCCACTGTGTACATGAAACATATTTTCTGTATCCATTCTTTGGTTGAGGGACAACTGTGTTGTTTCCTCCTTCTGCCTATTATGAGTAAGGCTGTTATGAAGATAGTGGAGCACCTGTCCTTGTGGTATTCCTGAGCATCTTTTGGGTATATGTCCAGGAGTGGTAATAGCTGGGCCTTTCGGCAAATCATTTTCCAATTTTCTGAGGAACTTTCAGGATGATTTCCAGAGTGGTTGTACCAGTTTGCAATTACACCAGCAATGGAGTAGTCCACTTCCTCCACATCCTCACCAGCATGTGCTGGCACTTGAGTTTTTCATCTTTACCATTCTGATTAGTGTAAGGTAAAAATTCAGGGTCATTTTGTTTTGTACTTGCCTGATGACTAACGATTTTGAACATTTTTTAAAGTGCTTCTCTGCTATCCAAGATCTCTCTGTTGAGAATTCTATTTAGCTCTGTCCCCACTTTTCAATTGGGTCATTTGGTTTTTTAGAGACCTCAACATAAAACCAGATACACTGATTCTAATAGAAGAGAGGGATATAGCCTTGAACACATTTGCACAGGGGAAATTTTTCTAAACAGAAAACCAATGACTGAGGCTCTAAGATCAACAATTGACAAATGGAACCTCAAAAAACTGAAAAGCTTCCATAAGGTAAGGACATTGTCAATAAGACAAAAGAGTAACCTATAGATTGCAAAAAGATTGTCACTAACACTATATCCAGTACAGAGCTAATATTCAAAATATATGAAGAACTCTAGAAAAATAATCTTGTATAACTGAATATAAGTGTGTCAGCTATAGATATTACAAAAATTTTAATAGTCATAGATTGCTTTCAGCATAAGTTCACTAGGTCCTTAAAGACTACTGTGATATGCAAAGGCTTTAAAAGAGGGATTGTGGGCTGGAGAGATGGCTTGGTGGCTCACAACCATCTGTACAGCTACAGTGTACTCATATACATAAAATAAATAATTTTTTTAAAAAAAGGTTTTAAAAAAAGATGGATTATATACTAAACATTTTACTCTTGTATGAAAATACCATGAAGTGCAAAGTATTGCACCCCTGACTACAATTATGGTTTCCTTTGCAGTACTACTTTTTATCATGAATGTTTACACTACTACTACAAGCAAATGATTTACGAATTGTATATCCATAAGACTGCTGTCCACTATATGTTGTCTATATATTTGTGAATAGCTGTGCTGTGGAAAGGCTTTATCACATTGATTATGTTTTCAGGGTTTCTCTCCAATGTGGATTTTTTCTTATGTATTCAAAAATGACTATGATATGCAAATCTTGGGAACAAGCAAATGAAACATGTCCTAAGAATTTCCTTTTTCTTATCAGCTTCTATTTAATCATAAGGTGAAACTAAGTTCAAATTCCCAGGTCCTAGAGTAGCAGGAGACTTCCAAAGAGTGGACCAGCTTCAATTATGCATCTTTGTTCATAAAAAATATGACTGTTCCTAACAATTTTTCTATTCATCTTTATTCATTTTTTTATTTATCAAAATGTAATACCTGTTCCTAACCACAAAAAAAAAAAAAAACCCAAATAGAGATGATTGATTACAGTGTAACACTCACATTCTGTATCAGGTGACATAGCAAACTACATGGGGAAAGCCCCATCACTACATTTCTGATTGGTGGGAAAATGTAGCTGTAACTTGGCACAGATATTTCTGGTTTCCAAATATAAAAGCTCTATAACACTCAGGCTCAGTGTGGGGAGGTGAGTGTGAGGACTGTCACAGCTCAGCTTTCAAGTATGTTCTCTGGCCCTGATCCTTAAGCAGCACCTTCATTACAATAAATTCTAGTCATTTGCATTACATGAGTTTGAGTGGTGTTGGATCTCAGAGGACCCCATTATGCAAAGGCTTTACCACATTGCTTATACTAATACACTTTCTCTACAGTATGAATACTTTCAGGATGATGATGTAGAGATATGCAAATGCTTCACCATATTGAATACATAGGGATTCTCTTTCATGAAGACTTGTGACATTTGAAAAAGCTTTACCATACTAAATACATTCAGAGTTTCTTTCCAGTATGGATTCATCCATGATGATGAAGACTACAGAAATGTGCAAAGGCTTCATTGCTTGCATTCATAATATATCTCTCTAGTAGATATTCTTTCATGTATTCAAAGATGACCATGATATGCAAGACCTTTAGCACATTGGTTACATTCAAAGGGGTTCTCTCCAGTATTTGTTATTTTATGTATTTTGGGGCTACAGTCATTTGGAAAGGCTCTATCCCATTGATTATATTCAAAGGGATTCTCTCCTGTATGTGTTATGTGTTCCTTTATGATACTGAAGACCACTTACACATGTAAAGGCTTTATGACACTGATTACACTCATAAGGTTTCTCTCCAGTATGTGTTCTATTATGCATATAAAGATGCATAAAGCATCTAAAGCCTTTACCACATTCATTGCATTCATATGGTCTCTCTCCAGTATGTGTCCTTTTATGATACAGAAAACTACTTTGTCTTGCAAAGGATTTATCACATAGATCACATTCATAGGGTTTCTCTCCTGTATGTGTTCTTTTATGTACTCAGAGACCAGTTTGACATGCAAAGTCTTTACCACATTGATTATATTCATAAGGTTTCTCTCCTGTATGAACTCGTATATGCCTTTGAAGAGAACTGTGATGTGAAAAATCTTTACCACATTGGTTACACTCATAGGGTTTCTCACCAGTATGTGTTATTTTATGTCTTAGGAGGTGACTATTTCATGAAAAGGCTTTACCACATTGGTTACATTCCAAAGGTTTCTCTCCAGTATGTGTTCTATGTCTTTGAAGATCACTATTTGTTGCAAAGGCTTTACCACATTGGTTACATTCAAAAAGTTTCTCTCTAGTGTGTGTTCTTTTATGATACTGTAGTCCACTTTGATATCCAAGGATTTTACCACTTTGATTTAACTCATGAGTTTTCTCTCCTGTATGTATTTGTTTATGCATCTGAATTCTACCTTGACATACAAAAGGTTTACCACATTGATTACATTCGTAAGGTTTCGCTCCTTTATGCCTTTGAAGAGAACTGGGAGAAACAAAGTCTTTACCACATTGGTTACACTCATAGGTGTTCTCTCCAGCAACTGTTGGTTTATATATTTGGAGACTACTGTGATATGCAAAGGCTTCACAATGCTGGACAACTTCATAGGGTTTCTCTCCCATATGAATTCTTTCTTGTCTTTGGTTATGTATCTCAAATGTAAAAGCTTTATCACATTGGATAAACTCAGAGGGTTGCTCTTCAGTATGCCTTATATGTCTTCTAGAAATTTGAAAATGTTCTTCAATATTATGGTCTTCCCAAATGTAGCCTATAGCAGTGAGATTCCTATATGTCTCCAGCATCACATCTTTGTAGAGATTCTTCTGAGAAGGATCCAGCAAAGCCTACTCTTCCTGAGTGAAGTTCACATGCACATCATCATAGGTCACTATATCCATGCCTAGAGTTTTGAGCTTTTCTCAGCTCCCTCACAGCACCCAGCAGAGGCATTCAGAACACAGCACCAAATTTTTATTTTTTAAAGAAAAAAAATTGTTAATAGTATTAAGAATTAGTTTTGCCCCAATAGAAACTGCAAACTGCCTTGAAAAAAGTATATTCCTAAATCAGGTTTCCTTTCACTTCTATTTTTTCCTCAACATACTTTTAAAGTTTTCAAACTTTGCTTTTCTACAACATATTTAAAAAGCTTTCTTCTTCTGAAATGTTCTTCCTAAAATTGGGAGAGTAGTTTTCTTTAGTAAGCAGAAAATTGGTACCAGTCTGTGCACTAAAACAAGATATGCCCTGAAGGCACCCGTAACTGTATGTTCAGCTAATATGCCATTAAGTAAAAGTGTTCAAGTTTACTTTTGCATCCACTCTTCTCCCTCCCATAGCTTCAATCACGTGTTTTATCTCTTTTAATATTCCCTGTAACAGGCTATTAAATTGAATCCTTTTACTTAACTTTCATAAAGTTTTTTTTAATAGGTCTATTTGTACAGGTGAGTATAATTAGTAATCGCCAGTCTCCAATCAGCAATTATCTCCAATTAAGGCTTACCAGCTGCTCGTCTTGCCTATGCTGGCTTCCTTCAGCTGCTTTCATTGCCAAAGCTGGATCACAAGTCAAGATAAAAATTGAAGGATCATTCATATCTCATCACTTGGATGTACAAACTTTGTGATTACACCATACCTCCAAGTTTCAAAGCTAATTGTGCATTTGTGTGCTCTCAAATGCATGCAGCTGTAGAACCCTCAGTAGCCAGGTGTTAGCATTAGGGAAGGAAGTATCTATTTCAGTGTGCTGGGAACAACCTAATACAAAAAATTCAAAGAAAGGCAAAGGTCAAATCTTACATGATTTAGCAAGGAAGTTAGAAACAATAAACATATCTGATTTTCTAGTGGAAATAACCCAAAGCAAAAAAAAAAAAAATCAGTAGCTTTTTGTTATTGTGACAAAATATCTAGAAAAATGAAATTCAAAATAGAGAAGTATTGACTTGGCTCATTGTTTTAGCGTTTCAACACACTGTGAAATAATCTTGTCAGTTTGGTTTTGGTGAGTCATTATGTCATGTTAGCCAATGTAGAGTGGAGCAAAAGTATAGACATCATGGAAACCTGAAAGTAGAAAGAAGGAAGCTGATTTTTAATATTTCCTTAAAGAGCACATATCCCTGAAATACTGTGGTTTCTCCAGCAAGGCCTCATCTCCTACAAGTTCTATTCCTTCCAATAGCAATTAGCTTTCAATAAATGTGTGGGTCTTTGGGAAATATTTACAAATCTTAGCATTGCATTTCATAAATATAAAATCCGTTTATTTATATAAGTAAATCATCAGAATGAATATTAATGTACACATAAAAATTGTCACTATTTTATTGCCATAGGGTAAACATTCTAGCAGAAAGACAAAAGGCAAGGAAGGGGAGCCAAAAGAAAGCAAGGAGTCACTACACATACGTGGACCAGTCCTGCTGCACTTAAAGGGATTTGCTTCATTGATCCCTCTGTCTCCACTCACTCTTACACTCTTTCTTTCTCCTTTTCTGAAGTTTCCTGAGACTTAAAAGAAGAGCCTTGATAGAGACATGCTATTTTAGGCCTTATGTTTATATTTAAACATTATAAAATATAAAAGATGAATATACATTTATATTAATATGTAAGTATACAACATAAAAGTATAAAAAATAAACAAATCAATAAATAATAAAACCAAACCCCTAAACAATTAATAGTAAGAGTGAAAAAAATATACCAATGAGAATGTTAAATCACCACTAGTGTAATCATCTCATAGGAATGCCAAAAATCTTTACTGACTTTGTTGTGGTCTTTTTATAATAATAAAGTATAATATATGCAGAAGTAAATAGAGAAAGTATACTGAACATTGTGTTCAGTACACTTTAAGGACAGAATTTATTTTATTATTATTTTTAATACTTACACAATTAAATTCACACAAAGTACCTACAGCTGAAAAGATCTAAATAAAATTACAAAAATTAAAAACACTAAGTATCTGAAAGGAAGGTATTTGTAAATATTAACATTTGCTAAAACAAAAATATGTAATCCATTTCTTTTTCTTTACATTCTAGGAAGGAATAATTCATGCATTGAGTTAAAGGTGGTTGCTTGTATCCTATTGATCTGTTACTATGCTAAAAATACCCTGATAAAAACCACTTAAGGAAGACAGAATTTATCTTAACCTCCCTGTGATTTTTTATCATAGATAATTAAACATTTGAAAAAATATAATATCAAACTATTGACTCCATACATAGTTGCCAATGTGTGGCAAAGGCAACACAATAGAACAGAAATGGTCTTTTTAACACATGGTGAATATTACCTGGACACAGACATCCTGCATTGTATGTAAATACAAAGGTGGGAATTGAACTTAGGGCCTCACATGCTCGAAAATTACTCCTCTACCATTGAGCTACTCTCAGTCTAGATCTCATATTTTACACACACACACACACACATACTCACATGCACATGCACACATACAAGTGAACAAACAAAAAACATCTAAAAAAGTCTGTGGTGGCTTAAATGATAAGCTATATTTATATTTATCCACTGAGTCCTCAGTTCATGGTTCTCTTTATGATGATTAGAGAACCTTTGAGAGGTGGAACACTGCATCACTCTGGATAGTCGCGAACATTTGCTGCTCAGCTCCACCCTCTTCTTATTCTATGCCCACTTCTGTGCATGAAAATGTCATCAGTCAGTTTCATTTTCCTCTTAGCAATCCTTCCCTGACATTTTCATGCTTTCCATTCCTGATTAATTCTAGCCCTCATGATCATTGGAGTCTCATTTTGTGTAAAAACCACAATGCACTGCAAAACCCATGTCCAGCAGTACATTGTTAACATAAAACAAACTCAGTGGTTTTTTTGGAGATTCTTTGTATTAGAATACTTTTTGTTAAAATTTGAATTTTTTCCTTGTTTATTAGTTTCCTTTTTCTTTCTCTTTCTTTCTTTCTTTCTTTCCTTCTTTCTTTCTCTTCCTTTCCTCCTTACTGTACTTTTATGTATATATTATGGTTTCTAGTTTATATTTCTGTGTGTGTTTCTGAGAGTCTGTCTGCATCTATGTTTCTTGTTCTTTATATTTGGGTCTTTTTTAAAAACCTGTTTTATTTGTCCTATTTTTCTGCTTATTTGTTTTTATTATATTACAATTAATTTATTTTTAGATTTCTGTTATATTTATTCTCTTCATTTTGTGGTATATTGTATTATATTATACTATATTTTTAGATGCCTGTTTTGTTTTCTAACAAGAAAGAGAAAAAATATGGATTTACTGAATGGGAAGTTGGAAGGGCTCTAGAAGGATTTGGTTAAGGAAAAAATATGATTAGAGGATATTTTACAAAAATATCAATTTTCAATATAAGATATAAAAAGTAAAAATAATAAACATTTTCACTGTATATGTGAGCCCAGTGCCATGCTACATACAGAGCTCCGACACTGTAGAAATTGTGTTATGTAGTGTTACTCATTAGGTGGATAGAAGTAGTCACAGCTAGGTTTTGCTTGGATACGAAAATGAGATCCAACTCCTGCTTTTATCACTAAAACTTTATATTTTCTATTTATTATCACTGTCAGTAATTTACTGTATAAATTATAATATATGCAACAAATAGGCAATTTTCAAACTGTTTGTAATAAAGACCTATTCACAGATACAGCACATTCTCATGATTCCCATTTGTAAGTACTAACTAAATCTAACTCTGACAATTGTTTCCTAGCCAAGTATAATATATTTAAATAATTTAACACGACTTATACACACTGATTTTTCTTTCAACCTTTTAGAGGAAGTGTTGTCATATCAATAGATTTGGGGAATGAATTGTTTGAATGACTCCAGCTTATTAAGGATTCAACTGAAACTCCAAAGGAAGCCAAACCTCTTTTCTGATGTCTCCTCTTTACATAATTAATAAATTCTATTCACAGACAAATAATAGTCATTTCTAATTATTATGTGCAGATGAATTTATTCATGAAGAAAATACTAGAGTGATTGGGAGAAACTGATTGCCAAGCTGCAGCACATCACTGGGAAATGTACAAGAATTACAGCATTTTGTTCTGGCCCAGATCTGCTGGTGCTAAGAACCAGTGTCCTAAGTTACTATCAGTGCAACTGTGAGAATAACTGAAACACATTTCCATTAAGATTATTTATTCAAGTCTAGGGAAAATTATACAATGATCAAGCATAATTCACCATAATCTAAATTAGTGTAAGCCAAATTGTTTTGAAATTATTCACCAATTGTATAGTATAATGAAATAAAGAACCATCTGAAATTATTAAGATATTTCCTATAATTATAAGTTCATGCAGTAGTAGGATATGATCCTTTGTTAAAGGAAATGTTATAGTAAGATGTGAACTTTTCTTCATTAAAACTGAAGACAGAAAAATCTGTAAACAGAAATGAGGGTATCTCTATGAGAAAAGGAAGGCACTATAGAAAAGAAAGGAAATGCTCGGTAGCAGTAGACTTGTTATGAGAAAACGTGCAGCAAGCTACTGGATCTCTGCTCCTCTCTTAACCTGCAGAGGGCTTGTGTAACAGAACAGAACATAAACCTCTCCATCTTCAAACAACTGGAAGCATGGCACTATGCAAATAACCGGGCCTGTCCAGGAAATGAGAGCACCCAATCTTAACAAGAAGTAAGTAGAGTGATATACGTAAAATATTCAGTGAAAAATAAAACAGAAGATGCCAGCTCATAATTCCACATACAGTTAAAACACCCTTCAAAGTAAAAGAAAGAAATAGTGTCTCAGACAGGGAAAATAGATTAAAATAAAATAAAAATCAACTAAAGAATGAAAACAAAACAAAACAGGATATTTATCATTAAAAGAAATGCACTGAAGTAAATTTAAAATAAATATTCAAAATGTGACATGGAACATACATTCAAGACTATAATTATAAGTTAATATTATGGTAGAGAAAAAGAAAAGAAGTCTGTATTTTGCTAATATATCTGAAACTAGTACTGTAAATCAATAGCTATGATTTGTTAAGTAGTTTTGACCTGTAGGGAAGAAATTAATAATAGAAATTTCTTAAAGAAGTAAGAGGAGTGTAAGTACCCTGTAGTTATATCATATTACTTAAAGTACACTTAAATTCATTAAAATGTATACTGCATGCTGTAGGGAAGACACTGAAAAAAATCATTAAAAATGAATGCGAAGTGTTTATAGTAATGGACAAAGTGACGGAAAAATAAAATAAGGTAAGGCACATATGAGGAAAGAGAAAATATGAAAACAGTTGAAAGAATACATTAAAATATCTACTTGGAGCAATAATTACCAAATTACTCCAATAAGTACATCACATGTGTAAATATTGTGATTTAAAAAGAGCTATCAAGGGGCTGGTGAGATGGCTCAGTGAGGAAGAGCACTGACTGTTCTTCAGAAGGTCATGAGTTCAAATCCCAGCAACCACATGGTGGCTCACAACCACCCATAATGAGATCTGACGCCCTCTTCTGGTGTGTCTGAAGACAGCTACAGTGTACTTACATATAATAAATAATAAATAAAAAAAAAAGAAATCCCTTATAAAAAAATGCGCTATCAAGATGATATTTCCTAGTTCCATCTATTTGCCTGCGAATTTCATAAAATTGTTGTTTTTAATAGCTGAGTAGTACTCCAGGTGGAACTAGAAAATATCCTGAGTGAGTAAACCCAGTCACAAAAGTATACACATTGTATGTTCTCATTGTATAAGTGGATATTAGGCAGAAAGTTCAGAATACCCACTGTACAGCTCACAGATCATATGAAGCTCTAGAAGGAAGACCAAAGTATGGATGCTTCAGTCATACTTAGGAGGTATAACACAATAATCACAGGAGGTTGAGGGAGGGAGGGATCTGGGAGGGAGAAAAGGGAAGCAAAAAGGGGGCAGGATCAGGTGTGGGAGGAGACGGGGAAAAGTACAGAGGGTCAGGAAATTGAACAGAGGTGTGTTGCAGTGAAGGTTGGGGATTTGATTCCAAGAAGCATTTGCTGACAGGAGCCTGGTATGGCTGTACCCTGAGAGGCTCTGCCAGAGCCTGACCAATGTGGCTGATGTGTACTGATGTGGATGCTCACATCCAAACACTGGATTGACCACAACCACTGCAATGAGGAGTTAGGCTTCCCTAACCAGATGCTCTCAGAGTTCCCAGGAACTAAACCACCAGGCAAAGAGTTCATGTGGAGGGTCCCATGGCTCCAGCTGTTTTTATAGCAGAGAATTGCCTTGTTTGGCATTAATTGGAGGGGAGGCCCTTGGTTCTGTGGAGACTCAATACCCCAACATAAGGGAACCCTAGGATGGTGAGTCTAGGGTGGGTGGGGGAACATCCTCATAAAAGCAGGGCGAGGGGGGATGAGATAGGGGTATGTGGAGGGGAAACACAGAAGTGGGATAAAATTTGAAATATAAATAAAATATCCAGTAAAAAATTAAAAAACGATTATCAAAATATATTTAAAATCTTTTAGCAGTATGCTATTATAAACAAACTTTAAAAATATAATATTCACATATTTAAAACATAAAGAGATATAGAGATATAAAATGCACATTACTAGTCAAAAGAAAGTCCTTTTTTTAAAGCTGATACAAAAGGCTTCAAAATGCAGAAAGGTCTGTGGAGTAATAAAAGGAAATCGATGATTTTTAAAAGAAGTAAGCTCTATAACTAATATATACCTCAAAATATGTTTGTCAATAGTAGTAAGACATGATGGCCCATGCCTGTCATTCCAAAACTTGTGAGGTAAAGACAAGAGTACTGAATTCCTAGTTTGCTGTGGCTCCAATGGGAATGTAAGGCCAACATGGACTACAAAGTAAGACCCAGTTTTCAAAAATCGAGACCACCCAACCAAACAAGAAACAGCAAATAATTTTTAATATAGTTAGAAATCCATAGATAATGATATCTAATTCATTTACCACTATAAGCTTTACTTTTGCCCTTTGAGCTGAATCACACATAAAATCTGTAAAAATATGTTGACAGAAACAGCATTTAGTGCTTACTTCTTCCAACAACAGCAATAACTCAGTGCATCTGATGAGCTGAGTTAGAGATCCCAAGAACATAAGAGTGAGGAAGAAGTAGAAAACTGATTGGAAAATTTTTCTTTGACCTCTACTCTTACACTGTGCATGCATTTGAGTGTGTATGCACTCACACATGTAAAACATAAATAAGTATAGAGACATGTTAAAAAAGAAATAAAGTTATCTTGAATGAGAGTGATAGAGGATAGAAAGAAGCATATGATTGCCCAACAAACAAAAGGAAATGACTGAAAATTTAGTAATAAGTACTTGTGAAAACTGAGAAGTCACACATTATGAAACCACTGATAAGGAGCTTGCAACACAGTTTTGGTTGGGATAGTTAAATCCAAAGTAGACAAACATGATTATGTTTACTGAGCAATGTGGAAATAGCACAAATCATTCTATGGCCAATTGTTTGATTGCCTTGTTAAACTTAGTTTTTTCTTTGAAAAAATAACTACCAAACTTTATATAAGAAGAAATAGAAAATCTGTACAAATTTTATAATTTTATGTAAAGAACTGTGTAAAAATTAATAAACTTTCAAAAAAGGAAATAAAAGTTTTTGATGAGTTGTACTAAACTTTAAATGAAGAAGTGATAATTAATTTTTTAAATCTCTTGTAAGGAAAGGATGACGTTAGATAGTGTCTTAGGGTTACTATTGTTGTGATGAAATACTATGACTCAAACAACTGGGAAAGGAAAGGAATTATTTGTCTTACGCTTTCACATCTCAGTTTGTTTTCAAAGAAAATCAGGACAAGAAATCAGTCAAACATGGCAGGAAGCTGAAGGCAGAAGCTGATCCAGAGACCATGAAGGGGTGCAGCTTATTGGTTGTTTCCCCATGTTGTGTTCAGACTGCTTTCATATAGAACCTAAAACCATGAAACCATGGATGAGCACAACTCACAATAAGCTGGGCCCTCTCATATCAATCAATAATTAAGAAAAAGCCCTACAGGCTTGGATATAGCTATATCTTAATCTCTTATCTCTTATTAATTTCTCAGAAGGAATTCTCAATCCCTGACGATGCTAGCTTCTGTCAAGTTGACATAAAACTAGGCAGCATGCACAGCTTGCTAAATCTTTCTATAATTATAGTGTAATCTTTCTGTAATGGCAAATAGACACAGTATAAAATGAACTACTGATTATCATAAATCATAAACATTGATTACAGAGCTCTGAGTAAATTGACTTTATCAGTACAAAATAGGTAAATTTCAAGTGATGTATATCAGGTGAGTTATCCTATATAATATTGCTTCACAATTTAGTAATAAATGAGCATGCTAAAGAAATATAGTGACATCGTATCAGTTGCTAGGGGTAGGGGAAGACATTTGCTAAACTCCAACATACAACCATGGAATGGAAACATGAACAGTTGATGTAACAGGCAATAGCCAATGGCCAGCACAATATTTAAGTACAGTGTTAACTGAGAGACAAAGTTGTCATAGTCAAGATAATATAGATATGGCAGGAATCATTTCAATGAAAACAACTCCCCATTGACAGGCTTTAGCTACATTGAGCTGACACCTGGCAGAGGCTCCTTTCCCAGTGGAGAGTCTTTCATTGTTTCAACAAATGGTGTAGCAAGATTTAGTTATCAGCCTGAAACAAAATAAATGACACAAACAAAAGTTTATCTAGAAACAAACGTACTTTTCATTAAGACTATTACAAAGTAGATAAATTTTCAGGCAATGTTTGTCACAAATCTTAAGAATGTCTAAATGAAAACAGGAAAATAGTTAATTGACCTTAAAAATATATGAGAATTTAAATTTGTTTCTACCAAAGAGACATATGGCTGAAAATTGCTAAGATAGAGTTTTCTAAATTAAAATCTTGCTGTATACAAAAGACAGCATTGCTAGAAGAAAAACAAAGAGCACAGACTGAGAGAAAAATTTTCAAAGAAGTATCATATTCAAAACAAGCAGAAAACTTTAGCAAGCAAGATCATACCAGTATGTTTATGGATTACCTCTGTTATACCCATACGATAAAATGATGTGTTAATTGATAGGAATGCTGAAAGGACCTCACAAGCAAAGACATATATAAGTTTTAAATGCATATCAGTAAGTGAATAGGCCCAGTTTTAAAAGATTATTTATTATTTCTCTTATATAACTTTCTGAAATGGAAAAATGGTAACACTGAAAAAGTATATCAGAAGTTCCTTGAGTTTTAGAAGTGAAGAGAACGTTAGACAGCTGAAGTATGGGGAACTTTTAAGGGTTGAAAACTATAATAGTGGGTTTACAGTAGAGTTTGTGTTAACAGTTCTGATATTGCTAAACACAAATCCAACAATGAAGGAAATTAATGGTAAGTAGTAGATGCTGAAGAAATTATTTAATCCTGATCTGGGGTTTCTATTCCACCTTAGATCATTTAATTACCAGATAAAAAAACACACACAACTTTTATATTTATGATATTCCTTTAACAGTACAAGAGCTGAGCATTTGTGATCCTCTATGTCAGATAGGAAATCTATTATCCTATCCATAACCCCGAGTTATTACTTACTATGTTTCATCTGGGCTGCTTTTATCTCCCATTGGCTAGCCCTCAGTGTCATGTTTTGTTGACTCCTAACTTATCCTGCTTCTCCTTCCACCTCCTGTCTTTTTTCTCTCTTCCTGGTTCTCATTTAATCCCAAACCTTGAAAACATAAATAAGACCTATGTCTCTTCTGCCCAGCTATTAGGCATTGTCTTCTTTATTTACCAAGCAGAAATAATGTGAGGACAGGATCCATTAGTGTTTTACATGTGGACTCTGGTCTCAGGAAGAACCAGGTTTTGGGAGCCCATATTTAGAATTACACTAGATAGCAAATGACCAAACCTCAATAAGCAGAAGTTATGTTATTAAAAGAAATTGTGTTAAAGTTTAGAGCTAAGGAAATGAAAAAGATAAAAACAGTTGTTATAAGAGATTTCTTTGCGTATGTGTGTGTGTGTGTGTGTGTGTGTGTGTGTGTGTGTGTGTTTGAGACAGTGTTTCTCTGTGTAGCCCTGGCTGTCCTGGAATTCATTTTGTAGACCAGGCTGGCCTTGAGCTCAGAAATCCAACTCCCTCTGCCTCCCAAGTGCTGGGATTAAAGGCGTGCGCCACCACCACCTGGCTATAAGACATTTTTTAAAGACAATAGAAAGAACCTATGTTAACTTTGTGCTTCATTGCATATTCTTAGTGTAATGATATTACAATAGAAATAATCATACTACTGAAAAAAACTTGACTCCTATAGTCATATACCAGCATAAGAAAATAAGACACCATGAAGAAATTGGACTGGAAGCATATACAATTAAGTGGAGCACTTCAAACCAGATGCTAGGGAGCAATGGAAAAAAAAAATATCAGTGGAGGAGCCAGAAGCCAATTGAAGGAGCAAGAAATAATTGGCCTGTTTGAGCAAGAACTGGCTAAAGTAGAATTAAGCTGTAACTCTGACATGATAAATAAATATCCATATATCCATGTGGATTTGAATAAATTAATGCTAAGCAAACAAATGTATGAGAAGTTTCAAATTGATTCAAAATATTTTTCTCTGTGTATTATTGTTTAAGCATCACCCTGAAGGAGGTGATATATAATCTTCAATTCCTTATGTGTAGCATGTGTAGTATATAAACCAGAGGGGAAAAAACATAAAAGGAAGATGGAAAATCTCAGGAAAACCTGACAAGCATTTCTTCTTCAAGGTGATCAAACTTAACATCAACAATGGCAAGTCTCTAAAACACCTACCAAATACCTGTCATGTTCTCTTCAAAACTGTTCACATTATAAACAACAAGGAAAACCTGAGAAGCTGTCACAGATGAAAGGAGTCTGAGGAGAATTCACAAATTTGATATGACATCTGTTGTGGAATTCAGAAATGAAGATAGGCATTAGGTAAGACTTAATGGAAAGGATAAAATAATTAAAATAATGTATGGACGTTGATTAAGAAAAATGTAAGGGTAAATTGTCATTAAGTATATCAAATGAATCAAATGACCATACAGGGTGAGTAAGACGATCTTGATACAGGGCATCTGGTAACTTTCTTGAGTGTTTAAATTGTTTTAAGTTTTTAGAAAATGCTTACATCATTTAAAAGCTATTTTTATTTTCATAAAAGAAAACTAAGTGTTAAAGGCGTATGCCACATTTAAAGTTTCTCTTTAAATGGTTATTCAAATGAATTTGAAAGTACCATCAAAACAATATTCCACCAACGTAAGGGCATTTTTTCTCATTATCTTTTAATTAGCTTTGCAGAAATATAACTAAGAACAAGTCTAAATGGCTGCTTTAACAATGCAACAATGCATAATAAATGATAAACACTTCTCTTCTATACTATGCTGTTCCACATGTGCAGAATTGGTGTCCAGAAATGTTATGCTGAACCCATTATGATAAAATGCTTACAGAATAAAAGTAACTGTGGCCAAAAAGATTATTTTGTATTAAAATTAGAATATGTATTAGTACACTTACTACTGATACATGTATGAATAGAAAATAGGATTGTCATGTAAACATGGAATCTTCCTTATGATATAACCCAAAGGATTTAAAGTCAATTTCTCAAGAGAAGTGCCTCAGAGCCCTATTTACTGTAGTGCTATTAACAGTCCTAATTAATTATGATTAATTAATCATATTAATATATGTAATTAATTCTGATGCCTAACAATAGATAAATGGATAAAAAATGTGGTGCAAGTACAAGTGCACTGTGGAATATTAGTGGGCTGAAACAAAGGCCCTTTTCTGGGATTTTCAACAAAATACATCAAATTGAAGAACCCTACGTACATGAAATTACTAGTCTCAGTCAGCACCTTAAATGCTTATTCGTAAGACAACTCAAATGTCATAGAAGCAGCCCAGAAAGAAGGGTATGAGACAAATGAGAGAATTATGTGTGTGGGATCCAAAAATCTCAGCAAGGAAAGTTTTTTTGAGATGAATATGTACCGTACTTCATAGCACTATGAATATTTGAAGTTGGTAAAGTTTTTTTTTTTCCTAAGCATTTGCAGGTATTGAAGTATTGTCTATTTTAAGATAATTAAACACATTATGTTCATAAATCACAATATGAGTTTATGTCTCAATATGAATATATAACTATAAATTGTAAATGTAGACTAAATATGTTAAAACACTGAATAAAGATACCATGCTTAGAAAACACTCTCAGAAGTCTATGAAAAGGTCAATGTCCATGATGTAAAACATCAACATTAGGCAGTAGATAGATTTATTATTTACTTTTGACTGTGACTCCAGTGATAGAAGTTTTCACTGATTTTTTAAATTCAATATCAATGTGTTTTTATTAATACTTTTATTCTTAAAGATACACATTAATTGAAGTTTATAATTGTTAAATTTTTTCATAGTAAAAAATTATATGAAAGTCATGCTTGAGATCGCAATCTTATGGGAGGCTAATCTTGTATTCATAAAAAAGTTCCCCCCCTTTTTTTGGCAACTAAAACTGATTTTTATGAGTAATTTTCCATCTGCAGTTGTTGCATCTTTGAACATGTTTTTTGTGTCTATGTGCATTATAAGGAAAGTTTATTTTCTATTTTTGTAAAGACTATTGCTATGATAACAACCTTATTTTCAAAGTCTTTTAGAATAAATTTTAAAATGTCACTCTTTCTGAATGGTTATTTTGATCTGCTTCTCTTTTCTTAATAATTTACATATTTTTCTGATAATACTTCAATTATTTTTTCTATAATCTAAAAGTTATATTCCAATTTCATAACTGCAGAGTCACATTAGCTTATTGGAAAATAGATTTTATACATTAAATGATCTTGCATGCCATAAATATTCATCAGATTTGCTTACATTTATTGGATAACTGGATATTGTTGATACTCCAATAATGGTGTTTATAGAAGAATAAATAAATAAACCGAACTTTTGAAATTTACAAGATTTATTTTAAGATAGTGTATGTTAAGTTATGAATGATTTGCCGTGCAGTGGGGCACACGCCTTTAATCCCAGCACTTGGGAGGCAAGAGGCAAGCAGTTTTCTGAGTTCAAGGCCAGCCTGGTCTACACAATGAGTTCCAGGACAGCTAGGGTTAAACAGAGAAATCCTGTCTGGAAACCCCACACCCACCAAAAAAACGATAGGAATGATTTAATATGAACGATCTAATGTTTATTTTTCTTTTTTTTTTTTTGATTTTTATTAGATATTTTCTTTATTTACATGTAAATTTCTCCCTTCCCGGTTTCCCCTCTAAAAAACAAAGAAACAAACAAAAACAACAAAAACAAACCCCAGTTGCCTCCCCACTCCCCATGCCTGCCACCCCACCCTCTCCTGCTTATTGGCCCTGGCATTCCCCCACACTGGGCACAGAACCTTAACAGGGCTGAGGTCCTCTTCTCCCTTTGATGATCGAATTTGCAATCCTCTACTATACACATGCTGCCAGAACAATCAGTCTCACCATGTGCAGACCTTGGTTGGTGGTTGAGACTCTGGGAGCTCTGAGGGTACTAGTTAGTTCATATTGTTGTTCATCCTAAGGGGCTGCAAACCCCTCAGCTCCATTGGTCCTATTTTTCTAAACTTCAGTAGTTTCTTTATAAAGAACACATAGTTCAAAGCTACTTAGAATTTCATTTTCATTTCTTGTCTATATATAGAGAGATACATATATATTATATATATATATATATATATATATATATATATTAGTCTCAATCTTTGAATTTTTATTTATAATTTCTGGTGCTGGCATTTTTTTCCAGGTTCCCTTTTTATTATCATTTGAATCGGCATTCCTAGCTGTTTTTTTGTTTGTTTGTTTGTTTGTTTGTTTGTTTTATTTTTCTAGGATATAGAAATTTTACTGTTCAAACTGGGATGATCCTCAACAAACATATGCATTTGGTGGCTTGAACAACAAAGATCATGGCCAGTGCTACTTTAAAGAATAATCAAAGCTTCTAGGTTGCTTTCTGTAGAATGTATCTTGATTAGTAAATGTGATCTTGATGGTACTTCATTTTTTTTTTTTTTTTACTGAATGTCTACATATATTCTTGAGATCACCTGTATGAGGTTTGAGAATTTCAAATTAGTTTCAAATATTCACTGAAGAGCATCTTACCTTCAAGAATCTCTATAAATAATTTGTTCTTCAATATTTGATCATCCAGTTACAGAGGATGGCTTTCTTCTGTAGGAAGTAAAATAATTCTACATGAATTTTGGTTTCTATTAAGCTTTCAGTTTTCATAGAAAAGAAGAACCAATTGACTAGTTAAAATTTTGGATTAAAACACTTTAAAAAAAACTAACATATTCCTTGGGACAAATTGGCCATTACAGTTGGAATACATTTTAAATTAAAGGTATTTATTTATAAAATGTGTCTCACAAGACATAATGTGACTAACTAACCTGGGCTTCTTGAGTTTACCTAGTCCAGCGTATTTCCTTCTCTGTTCTTCTATCCGTAGGCTTAGGACTGGAAGCTTCTAGCCTCCCAACAATCTAATCTTCTAACCTAGATGATCAGTCCAGCCTCTCTTAGCTTCTCACTGAATTGATCTGTTTGGCTCTTTACCATGTTCTATTCTAACTCACTTTCTAGAGAACTAATCTTCTGGCTGTTTAATATATTGTGATAGCCAACCAGCTTAAAAATAGAATACCATACTATAAAAAGCTTTTTATTAATGAATGATTTTATATATGCACTATAGTACTTCAATGGTGTGAACTATATTCAATTTATCTTGTATATGTTGTGGCTTTTGTCTAGTGTTTGTATTATGTTAATTGGGTCCCCAAAATTTCATGAGAATCTGCACTTAAAACACTGAGGGTCATTGTCCCCAGTTGATTTTAATTGATAAATAAAATTGCTGCGAAGCAGAATCAGAAATAGATAAAACCCTTCTGTTTTTCCCTTTGCATATTTTATTCAACTTGTGTGTTGTAAAAGTCCTTTTTATTTCCTCAGATGAAGGGATGAGATGAGAGCTGTGCACAAACTGTATGAGTACATGGCTTGGGCTCAGCTCAGCATATTTCCTTCTCTGTTCTTCTATCCGTAGGCTTAGGACTGGAAGCTTCTAGTCTCCCAACAATCTAATCTTCTAACCTGGATGATCATTCCAGCCTCTCTTAGCTTCTCACTGAATTGATCTGTTTGGCTCATACTAACTTTGAGAAATAGAACATTCTAATCTTCTACTCCTCTCATTCTCTGGATCATTCTGTCTTCATCTGTGTCTAGCTTGTTCTCTCTACTACCTCTGTAACACTGTCCCACTAATACTACCATATCTACACCTTTCTTTCTTCCTTTGATCATCTGAAGAAGCATCTTCTTCCTATACTGTTTTGGTAGGAGTTAAGCATACTCTATATCTGACTCATTCTTCCAAATCTGGTACCTTGTCTGCCCTCAATTAGATGTTATTTTCACACATGGTTGTTTTCCCTCTACGAGTTAATGTTATCTTAGACCCAAACATTGGACTGAATACAGGAACTCCTATGGTTGAATTAGGGGAAGGATTGAAGAAGCAGAGGGGGAGGACAACCCCATAGGAAGACCAGCATTCTCAAATCACCTAGACCCCAGGGAACTCCCAGAGACTGAGACATCAACTAGGAGCATACATAGGCTAGTCCAAGGCCCCTGGCACATATATAGCAGAGGTCTGCCTGGTCTAACCTCAGTAGGAGGAGATGCACCTAATCTTCAAGACACTTGAGGTCCCAGGGAGGGGGAGGCCTGCTCAGAGTCTTCTCAAGGTGGAGAAGAAATGGTATGAAGACCTGTGAGAGGGAGTACCAGGGTGATAATGACTGGAAAGAAAATAAATAAAATTTAAAACCAAAAAGTTATACACGAATGGACAAAAAGAATTATATTTATATGGTAAAATGAATTATAACACACATTTAAGAGAAAGACAAGATGAAAGTCAAAGATGATCTAAACAGTTTCTCATATGCAACTGAGTTCTTTGTTAGTAGAAAGCTTTTTCTAAGGCAAACCCAAAGTAGCAGACAACCATTGATGCTCATAAGGATTTTATATTACAGATACTTAAATTTTATACCAATGCTATGCCTTCGTGTCTTATTTTTCCATATTATACTTGTGTAGCAACTCAGAATTTTTGTATGGTTGAAAATCAGTAAATGTATCAGCTGGAATAATGTGATCTAATTCCAAATTCAGGGATTCATTTGGTCATTGGAAATATTTGGGCTATTGTCTGAGAGCTTAGCAGAGCATTTTTGCATTCTTCTAGTTCTGTTGAGCTTTGTGTGTCTCTGGGATATGGTGATTTAGGTTTGCTCAGAGCGTGATGGAATCAGCATATGTATAGTTCTCATGTTGTTGCTTCGTTCTAGGTCTGCAGAAGCATACATTGGCATAGACCCAGAAGTCTCAGTAAATGCAGATCATAGACCATATGGATTGGGAGGGGGTACAGTTGAAGTTACAAACATGTAAATACCAGTAATACTTTCTGGATAGTAATTTCTTATGATAGGCTGCTCATTTGCTCGTCTTGGTAGAATGCATCTAACACAAAGTGAAGCCATTCACAAGCTGTCTTTACAGCATTAAGCTCAGATTCAGAAGTCCGGCATACAATAAAACTAAGGTCTCTCTCTCTCTCTCTCTCTCTCTCTCTCTCTCTCTCTCTCTCTCTCTCTCTTTCTCTTTTATCTATTCTGCCCTCTTGTTCTCCTCTTTCCTTTTCTCTCGCTATCTTCTCCTACTGTACTCTTTTCTTTCCTCCCTTCTCCCTCTCTCTGAATTTGGCCCCCATGAGCTATGCAGCTTTGAACTACAACATCTTTTGCCATAATCTACCACCTCAATGCAGAACCAAGGAGAATCCAAGAGACCATGGTTTAGAATCCCTGAATATAATTGTAACCTGTTTCCTTTGTTTATGTCTAGGAGCAAATTGAGCATAAAACAGCCCTTTTCAGACTGCAGCTCTTGTAGCCACTCCATCAAGCTTTTCTCTGAAGATAATGTAAAGTACCATTAATGATCTGATCAAATGACCACAATGAATGACCTATCAGGTTAAGATTATCACACATTAAGTGAGAAAAGAAACACAAGGGTTAACCAAGCTTTTTCCACCTCCTGAACACTAAAAAAATTAGTATGTTCAATCTCCTGAGACTGAAGCCTACATTGGCTGATGTTACAGGATTGGTGGCATGTCAATTTCCAGAAAGCTCCTAGTTCCAAATTCTTCACATATCCATGTCAGAACATCCAGAAAAGTTGATTAGAAACAATTATGTGGCCTTTTACCATTATCTAGATTTCCTAGTGGGGTCAAAATTTTTCACAAAATGTTACATGCTGACAAAGTATGCAATCTGTCCCCTGATGAGACTGAATATGAAGTTGTTCATTCTCCTCTGCTCTTTCTTGGATGATATGACTTGTGATGTCTCCTAATGTCATTTTGAAAAGCTACTAGAATTAAAATATAAAGTAGTAAAGGCTAGTCCCAGCCGGTATATCTACAAAATGATTCCTATGCCTAACTCTCAGGGATTATTATGTAAGTAGGGCCAGAAAAGTTGTAAGAGCCAGTGGACCAGGGAGTTTGCTATGAGATAGTATCTCATAGAAATGTCTGAAGTAGCTTTCAGGTCCAGTATCTATGGACTGAATAAGATGGGAACTTCTGATTGAGTGTAGTTGCCAACTATATTTCCTGCCTAGACAGAGATAAAGGTAGGAATGTTTGAGGACTATATATGTTCTTAGTTTTCAGAAAGTTGTCATTGCAATGAAAAAGTAGAGCCTATGAATTTTAGAAATAAAACAACTGAAATTAAGTCTGTTTGGGCCTTAGTACTAGAATGAGAATCAGGGCAGAAGACTATCTGGAAAGAACAGTATGACAGTACAACTTGCCATAGAAGTTTTGAAAATTATCAGTTTAACATTATGGATAGAATACAGTATTTTTTGTCAACTCTTATTGGACACCAACATGAGTAAGACTGTAGAGATACCACAATGTCTATATATTGGTCAATCTAAGCCTTGCCTTTTTTGTTTTTATTTGTTCCTATCAGATCTCAACTTTTTCCATAACAGAAGAGGTTTATGTCTCTTAAAAATCATTTCAGCATTTGGGAGAGGTGGATGCTAATCATATGGTCTCCCTTTTATTATAGAAAAAATGATCTCTTCAGCAAAATTGTCTACACTACTCTATCAGTGTGGGGGAGATGTGATGCTATCACACTGAGATCACATCTCCTACCCTTCTAGTACATGGCTGATTAGAGAGGTGATAGATGATAGAGAGATAGATAGACAGACAGACCAACATACATACAAAATAGAAATACAGACAGACAGAAAGGTGGATAACTTCCATCTTTTCAGTTCTGTGGCTTGCATGGTGCTTCATTTCATTCCCAAGTTCTAGTGTTTCTAGAAATGAGTTCTGAAAGTTTATAGATGCTAATTTTGTGAGGCTATGGAAAAGAACTGGTAAGATGGTATAATAATACAGTATTCTCCTTACAAACAAGCATAAAGGCCTGAGTTTAATTTCCAGAACCCACAGAAAAATCAAGGCATAAAATATGACTTATAATACAAGTGCTGTTGAGGGAGAGGCAGGAAGATACTTAGGGAAATTGGCCAGACACTAGCTGAGCTTTCTTGTTGAATCCTTGGTCTCATGGAAAATCTGTCTGAAATAAAATGAAATAAAAATAAGAAATGACACACAAGTTTAATTTCTGTTCTCCAATGTACAGGTATACACATGAACAGACACACACACAGATACATACACAGACAGGTATCAAACAGACAAACAGACACACGTGTGTGTGCTTCAAATGCAATATTTGCTGGGGTTATTTTTTTTAGGTTTATGAAAAAATATCAGACTGAAAATTTTCTATCATTTTACTGATATTTCAAAGAGTATTCTAACTAGATTGTCTTCAGTAAATATCCTAAAAATATTCTACAAGTAATATTATAAAATCCAAGAAATAAAATTTTAAGTCTACTCACACATAAATTAATTCTCTAATCTGTTTCTATTCAATAATTACCTACATGATAAAAATATCTAGAAATAAATGTAACAGTCAGTAACTCCTTTTATATACTAAGTGATTAAAATAACCTGTAACTAAAATATTGACTTAAGAAAAAGTTATATTTGAATTTCTAAATATGCCCAGTGTCTATCTGTATTAACAGTACATATTAATTTTGCACACACACACACACACACATAAACATACATATACTAGTGTAGAAGACTTTGTTAAACAGACCATTTCTACGGTTAAAAGGGAGACTATGTGATCAATGTTCATTTTTCCTAAGTGGTGAAGCAATTTTTGAGAGACACCAAACTCTTCTATTATGGACAACATATATATTAATATATATATATATATA
>NW_022196891.1:43009977-43019828 GCF_008632895.1 Mastomys coucha | reverse complement strand
ATATATATATATACATACATATGTACACATATATACATACATATATACATACACACACATATATATGTATATATATATGGTCTCATAGTTACCTTCTTCAATTATATAAGAAACTAGGCTTTTCCTAAGCTGCAGATCTTAGAATAAGCCTTTTTTTGCCTTATCTTAAAATAAGTGTCTCTAGATTGCAAATACTCTTTAGATTATAAAATAGGAACATTCATACGAGGCATAAATCATGAGACTTTTGTAGTCTCAGAATCAGAACTTGTATATTTCCACATCTGACCATTGATCAATGACCAAGAAAAAGATGAAGACAAAGGATAAAAATAGTTAAAGGTTGATGTAATGGGCCATGTACTGTATATGTGATGAAGAGATAAGATGTATATCAGTTCAGAGCAAGATGAAAAATTGGGACCCTCTTCCCCTCTTCAAGCTGACACATAGGGCTTCACCTGTTGTGAATTGAGCATGATTAACACAAAAGGCAATTTTCTTCACCAAAGGCAAAGGAAAGATAAGATATAAGACTAAAATCCATGCATCTTGCTATAATATTTGCAGTGTCTGCAGTAAAATTAAATAAGCTAGGAAACAATTTTTGTGAAATTAATGGAAATTAACAGAAAAAGTTATACATCAGCCAGGCAGAGGTGCACACCTTTAATCCTAACCCTTGAGAGGCAAAGGCAGGCAAATTTCTGAGTTCAATTCCAGCCTGGTCTACAGAGTGGGTTCCAGGACAACCAGGGCTAATAGAGAGAAACCCTGTCTTGAAAAACAAAATAAACAAACAAGACAAAACAAACAAACAAACAAAAAAATATATATGACAATACTTGTAATGTCATAGAAGAAATAATATAACTAATGACACCCAAAATGCAAAAGAAATGTAAAAATAAAAACGCTTGATTAGGTAGTATTATCTGGGTTCTGGTTGAGTTTTATAACTATTACAAGTAAAAATAATGGAGTAATGTTTATTGACAGATGTTTTTAGATAACTTGTTTTAAATTATTTTGTAAAGGAAGAATCTAAAAAGCTTTGTCATTTTACATTAAAGAAAATAGCTATCATTGAAGTGTTTTGTAATCATATACATCCCTACACTTTATGAATTAGAGAACAAAGAGTATTTGCATAATACCATACTTAGAATTCCTCTTTATGTCTGTGTTTGTTTTTCATTTAATATGCATGATTCTCTAAAACCACCTAAAACCTAATGTGCTGCAGGCTGCATTGCAAATTCTTATTTTTATTTCTAAGTTGAATATGTGCAAGTGTGATGCTAACAGAAGTATTGCATTCATCCACCAATGAATAATAGAGCTTTCTTATCCCCGCATTTTCCATTGTTATTACGTCACTGCTGCTTAGATAACAGTACTGCCTCCAAATTCAGTGTTCATCTCTCATTATTAGTAGCATATGTTCCACTAGATTAGAGAATAATCTGTTATTATTAGACTGTGAAGTCTTTCACATCACTGACCCCACTACCTCTTTAATTTCATACCATGCACTGTAAATATTATTCTTAGATGCAGGAATTTTGCTATCATTCATATATCCTAATTTTGTTTTTCTATTAAGGAGAGAAATTTTTTTCCTTGGATAGTTACAAATTCACAGATTGTGAAGTCCTTTGTGTCAGTCACAAATTGTTTATCTTGTACATGATATATGTTAGGGTTATATTTGCCAGAATCTCAAAGACAATTTTAAGAAGTGAGTAACTGAGTTTATAAAACTATTCTCATTATTTTTCAAGATAAATCTCTTTTTCTGTCTTAGTATATTCCAGTCTCTCTCTCTCTGTCTGTCAGTCTGTGTGTCTCTCTTTGTCTCCCTCCTTCCCATGTGTGTGTGTGTGTGTGTGTGTGTGTGTGTGTGTGTGTGTGTTTGTGTTTACTGTGTATGTGTGGCCATACATATGTGTATATGTTATTATTAGTAGTAGTATAAAATTCTCTATCAGCAACCATAATTTCATAAATCAAGGTGTGCTTTGGTTTAACTTTTAAATGTAAGATTTACTTCATATGCGCTTTAATACTCTAGGTAGATAATGTCATGACAGAATTCTATCTCTCACAGAATGCTGGTCTTCTTGACCATTTTCACAAGGAGCAGCTTTTGGAACCACTTTGGCTGATCACCTTCTGAAGACTGCTTGGGTATTCATCAGGGGCACCCAGGAAGCCAATGTGTGGAAGAGCCAGTGTCTTTGTTACCTCCAGTGTTTCTCTAGCTTCCCTGAATGGCCTTGCTTATGATACAGTCTGGTTTGCTGACCACTTGGTCACTATAGGCACTGCAGTTCTGCCAACTCTCTGCCAATCAACTGTTCATGCTGTCACCATACCATGCTCAATCTACTGCGTTTTAAATGTCTTTCGATCAGATGGCACTACTGCAAGTATACAAGGAAAGATCCCTCCAGAGATGATTCCTGAAACCTCACATAGGACCACCAGGGGAGGCATCACTGGGAGTGTTTCCCAGCTGATTCAATAAATGAGCCTGAGCATCTGCTTATACAGCATGAAGTTGAATGCTCACTGTCATTCATCTGGACCAGTGACAGCCTCGTCTCTTCCCAACAGTTACAGTAGTCCCTTTCCTAGTCCAGTAGAGGAACTGCTTTCTCTCTTTCTAGGATGGTAATGGTTTCAGAACCATCTGGAGTTCATCTGAGCTTGATAGCAGAATGTTTGCTAAAATCATTTTCAGGCAGCCTATACTGAAGTGGTACCTTCACAAGCCAGGAAACCACATTCAATTTTTTTATGGTTGACTTTAGGTATCCACTGAGCATTCACGATTGCCAGAGTTATTATAATGCAGTGCACTGGGTGCTAAGATTGATGGTTCTTTTGCTTACGGCAGCTTAAGAAGCAGGAATAGTCCAAGAGCCACGCATTAAAGACTATAGAGTTGCCCATCTTCAACGTATTAACTTATTTACAGGAAAGTGAGCATCAAAGGGAAGTTTAAAATACAGATTTCAAGAAATTATCATTATTATAAGTTGTTATTTTAACAAAACTTAAAAGTGCTTAATATTTTTACAGCTTATTAGAATGTACTAGTAACACAATGTACTAGAATATCAGCCAATAGGCCCTGACACCCTCTTGTCTCCATGACCCACAAAGCTTAGAATACAAGTGTGCCTGAAGCATTCTCAATGTTTTATGTCATTATGAAGAATTGAAATCAAGCTGGGCAGTGGTGGTGCACGCCTTTAATCCCAGCACTTGGGAGGCAGAGGCAGGCAGATTTCTGAGTTCAAGGCCAGCCTGATCTACAGAGTGAGTTCCAGGACCAGGGCTAAACAAAGAAACCCTGTCTCCAAAACCAATCAAACAAACAAAAAATTAAACTCAAATCCTCATGATTTCATAGTGAGTGCCTTATGCAGTAGGCTATTTCTCCAACCCTATTCAAAGCCCTTTAAAGCCTGTTTCTCTCACTACCATTAGGATGTAGTAGAAAAACATGATAAGGGCTTCTACAGATTTTTGAGAAAATGAAACGCTGGTGTACTGTAATTGTAAATGGCCTTAAATATATACTAAACATGGAAGTTCTCTATGACAAGGCTCTTAGGATGGCTCAACAGCCAAAGTTGTCTCATAAATATGGGAAACTGATTTCAGTTCCCAATCTTGTGATGAAATGATAAAACCAACACCCAAATGTTTTTCTGTGAATTCCACATGGGTGTGACGGTGCACACACACACACAATAATAATAAAGAGGAAAATACCCATAATTCAGAAAGTCTCTGTGTTCATATCACAAATTATTGAAAATAGGGGCTTGTAGAAGTTGTTGTATTCCTATGTTCATAGCAGCATGTCTAAGTGGTGAGGAATGGAATGAACATATTTATATACTAACAGATGTGTGGCCAATTAAAATAGATTCATTTTCATAATAGAACATTATTCAGCCTTAAAAAGGGAGATATTCTGAAACACATTACAATACTGATGAATCTTTACAACATTGTGGGAACTGATAGAAGGCTTTCACAAAATGGTCATTTCATTCTATTTAAGTGTTCTACATAGGTCCAAAACAAACAAACAAAAAACAAAAACAAATGAACAAAAACTCAAGTGATTGTCCATGCTGGCAAGAATATAGTGTAAGAGAAGAAGAAAACTTGCTGGTAGAAGTGCAAACTTGTGTAACCACTTGGAAAACAATCTGGTACTATCCCAGAAAACACAATATAGTTCTACATCATGACTCAGCTATATCACTCTGGGCATATACCCCTAAGATGCCCACTATGCCACAGGGATACTTGCTCAACAATTTTCATAGCAGTTTGGTCCATAATAGCCAGAAACTGGAAACAAACTAAAGGTCCCTGAACTGAAGAATGGATAAAGAAAATGTGGTTCATTTACACAATGGAATATTATTCAGCTCTCTACACATAGGTAGCAGATGTGCATCTTGGTCTCCATAAGGATCCCCTAATAACTGGAGCTAGAGCTATATCTAATGCCATTGCCGCTCTGTCTCCCCTACCTGGAATGCTTTGTCTGGTCTCAGTGAGAGTGACTTAATATGCCAGTGTATGGGGATACAGAAAGGGGTGAACACTACCTTCTCAGAGAAGAAGGGGATGGAGTATGGGAGAATGCCTATGCGAAGGGAGAATGGGAGAGAGCAGCAAACTGTATATAAAGTCAATCAATTATTCAATCAATCAAGCAAGCAAGCTATAAAGCAAACAAACCAAAACAAAAGAGGAAAGATTGGTGGGTGCCAGCATCTAGGAGGTGGAAGGAATTGACATAATTACTTTAGTATTTCAAGAGCACAGGAGTAAGAAGTGGTACAAGTGTTTGAGAATGCATTCTGCTTTTAGAGATGACTGAAGTTATGTACCCAGAACCCACATGGGTATCCAACTGCTTGCAATTCCAGAGATTCTGAAATCCTCATATGGACTCTACTCATGTTTTTACACACATACAGACATACACACAGAAACACCCAAATACTTGTATGTACACATAATAAAAAATAATCATGAAACCAAATCTTTAAAAAGGCCAAAGTAGTTCTAAAGATCATAAACAGTGTTTATAAGATACTATAAATGAACTTATTATTACTTATCTGTATTAATAGGAAAGACTAAAATGGTAAGTTTTATGGTACATGTATTTTTCTAATACTTCCTTTTAAAGCATTGGGTTGAGAGGCTGTTTTTGGATAGAGTAGGGGTTAATGCAAAGAGGCATTACTGTACAAGGTTCTAAGAATAAGCAATAATGAATGTTCAGCCATAGATAGAACATTTATAACAATGTACTCAGCCAAGGCTCAAGCAACATCCAGGAAGAGGAGTTTAAAAGAATGAAAGATATGGAAGCTGGGGAGGAATTCTGTGATATAATAGTTATATACAGAACTCACAGCATCTGTAGTTGCATTCATGAGATTATCAGATAATTACTTCATCATGGAATGGGGAAAGGCTCCTGAGGTCTCACTAGTAGACAGGGAGCCTTTGGTCATTGAAGGCTGCTGAAATATGGGCAGTGTAAGCTCTTCCTGACAAAGAAGATGAAGCCACACCCATGCACATATGGGTCACACTTATTGGACAGAGTAGGTTCATATAATATACTTAATTAAATAATAAATTAATAATTATAAAAGAAAAGAGGTCCTATGGGGAGTAGGAAGTTTAAGGGTGAATATGGTTGAATTACATTTTATACATTAATGAAATTATCATAGAATACTTTTAAGTGGTTTTTTTTTGAGTATAGAAATAAGACATTGAGTTATAAAAGCCCTAGAGCATAGGTTCAATAGTTTCTCTAGTTATAATTTATATGTTCCTATAAAATCAATGTGGTGATTTTTTTTTTTACCATATTTTGCAAAATGTATCATGTTCTATAACTGCTAAAAGTGCTTCAGTGATAGAATAATGTATTACTCATTTGTGCAGCATATTCTGTTACCAAATTTGTTATCCTAAGAAGAATTGAGGCTAATTTTAGACAATATTTAGCAACAGGCTACCTAACCTACTTGTGAACATTTTTGGGTGAGTTAATAATGGATAGATGTTAAAGATCAGGTACTAAGGGTCATCACCTGGGCACAGTCTGCAAATCCAGATGAAAGCACACATGTGTCACTTTGATCTTTACTGAGGGAGAAATGACACACTGTTCAGAATCCAGTCCCTCATTTGCTAAAATGTCAACTTGCTCTGTGGAAGCAATCTATTTACTACATTTGTAATCCATAAACTATATGGAATCTATGATGTCCTGATATAATTACATTTTTTAGTTAGAAGCACACTGTAAAAAGGTATGATGTTAATATATATTGCATTTTCAAGGGGCATCAGGATACCTGAAACTATTTATCTAATAGTTCATAAAGGAAAATCCAGTTTTTGTATTGACCTAAGAAAAACTTGCTATATTCATGTAAACTTGTTCCAAGAAAGGACATCAGTGAACCTTCTGGGCCTTATTCAGTGTAAAAGTACATGCAACTGTCATTGACACTACTTATCATTATAAGCCTTTATATGTGTTTAGAATTTAATGACTTAAATTAGAGAAATTATTCAAGTAACATTAAACGCAGTATACACAACACTCCTTGAATGTGAGTGCTTAATAAAAGTCTTATAGTGGGTGTATTCTCACAAAAGTGTTTTGAATTGGCTGATTTGACTGAAATAACAACAAAATATTGATAACAAATTAAATATAACTTAGGATAATATTGAGATACTTTATTTTGTTATTTGCATGTGTTCCTGTAGGTGTTTATGTTGTTTATATTCCTGTTTGTACACATATGCATGTGTGTGCAAAATAGCCTACACAATTTCTAATCTGATGAAGCATAACTTCCTCACTCTAGCACACTTTAGTTTTTGAGAACTGAGCTCTCATTGAATCTTGAGTTCAGCAACTTGGTCAGAATAATAGGCCATCAATTTCTCAGAATCTTCCTCTTTCTGCATGTGCAGTTCTTAGACTATTGAAATGTGCCCATGTCTGGTTTCATATTTGGGTGGTAAGAGGTGAGCCTATAGCTTCCCAAGTGAACAGGCGCCGTCACAACCCAACTGCAACATTCTGAAGGCAATTTTATGATTTGATTTACAAAGCAAAAATCACAGCTACCCCAAGGCATTGATCTTTGGTTATTTATTAGATTAGTAAACTTTTAAAAAGACTTAGACTGTTTCGCAGGGGTTGGTGAAGAATACTCATTTAGTAGAAATTCTTTGTCATTTCTGTGGGGCAGAAATGATGAAGGCAACTTAGGCTCTGTTGAGTAATTGGCCTTGAGCTCTGGAGCCCTAGTGGGCAGTTTCTGCTTGCAGGGGGTGGAAGGAGCTTGGCTACAACTCCTGAGTCTTTGGCTCCTGCTTCAGTCACAACCCCTCACAGCTGGCCCCTGCAGGAGATGTGTGCTCTATCGGGCAGACAAAGCCTCAAGCTCTCAGCATTCTAGCTGGACCCTACCCCCAGTCTGCTCCCCACAACCAGGCATGCCTTGCCCCAAAGACAGCCATGCCTCACACAATAAAAGGGGCAGTTTGCCCCCTCCTCCCTCTCTTCCTTCTTTTCTTCCTCTCTTGTTCTTGCCCTCTTTCCTCTCTTGCTCTTCCTCTCTTATTCTTTTCCTCTTTCTCTTACTCTTGCCTTCTTTCCTCTCTTGCCTTCTTCCTCTCTTTCCTGCTCTTTGTTCTCTTCTCTTGTCTTCTTGGTCTTTTGCTTTCTTCCTCCCTTTTCTCTCTCTCTCCTTCTCTTCTCCTCTCCTTTCCCTCTTTTTACTTAATTGGCCTATTTTCTCTTTCCTATAATAAAATATCTCATTTATACATTGCCTCCTTTTGACTACCAGGCCCTGCCACAGGCCTCAGCAGCAGGGAGAGAGAGAGACCCAGGCCTCAGCAGTGTGAGTTCCCCCCACACCCCTTACAACAATTTCTACATATTCTTTCTTTGCCCACTTACAGCCCTGACTCTGATCAGTTCCTAGCCCGAGGGCTGAATTGGTTTTAAAGCTAATCATGACACTAGCATTCCTTTTGTCATTTTGATAACTTTCCCAGCTTTCCTTTCAACTCTTGATGTCCAGCTCTGTGTGTTCTAACCACTGGTTTGTCAAATTGAATTGCCTACGTGTTTCAAGTGAAAAAAAAAAAAAAACCTCTCAAAAACAAGTGAGAGGAGTAATTTAAAAGGAACAACTTTTATCCCAGTATCTTTTTTCCCACTAAGGAAACAAGTTAGTGAGAGCTGATGGTTTGGAGTGTTCAATAAAAAAGCATTTATTGGATCCTATAATCCACCTAGGAAACTATTCAATGATTAGTCAAAAAAAATTGAAAATTAAGGAAAAATCTTGACACTGACACTGTAAAAGATATGATTAAATTATTCATTTCATCTAGTTTCATCTTTGGTGTTTAATGAACCCTAAATAACAAATATGTCAATAAAAAGTCTAGTGTACCTACCAGTATATAATGAAATTACATGAATTGTCATTTTATTACATTTAACTCTATTTCATATGGAATTTAATACAAATTTCTTGTGGCTGCTTTGAATTTGATACATGCATAATTTACACTGGATATTTTTGTAGAATAAAATGAAAAATATTTTCAGTCGCAAAACCAAATGCTTCAAGCCATGTAAACAAGAAAATATAAGGTTTAATGAGTAATAAAAGTTTTTAATGCAGCATTATTAAAATTAACAAAATATATGAATTGAGATCTAATGATTACTTAATTAAGGTTCTAATTTCCTAACTAAAATCTTGGCAATTATTACAAAATAAAACATTTAATTGAATGCTAGTTTGCAGTTCTGGGCTTTAATCCATTGTCATAAATAATGGCAGGAGATTGAGACACTGGGTTTGTTGTGCCTACCTTACAATGATGAGGCTTTGTATTCTGTAACCCAGTAAGTATATTAAAAAAAATCAAAAACAAAAACAGAAAATAAAAAACAAAAATCAAACCAAAGAAACAGTGTGGAAGTATGTGCTATGCTGTAAGGAGGTAGATCACCAATGAGACCGAACAGAGGTAATTCTGAACTCCACATAAAGTCTTACATATGTAGATCGACACTTATAGACACATATAAGGCCTTGACTGTCCATACTCTTACTCTCTATGGTGGTTTGAATAAAAATGAGCCCCATTGGCATACAGGGAGTCAGACGATAAGAAGATGTGGTCCTGTTGGAATAGCTGTGGACTTGGTGGAAGTGTGTCACTAGAGGCAGGCTTTGACTTCTCAGATGCACAACGCAAACCCAGTGTCTCAATCTCTTTCTGTTGCCTTCTGATCTGAATGCAGAACTCTCAGCTACTTTTCCAACACCATGTCTGCCTTCATGCTTCGTCATTATGACAATGGAATAAAGCTCAGAACTGTAAACTAGCATTCAATTAAATGTTTTACTTTGTAATTATTGCCAAGATCTTAGAAAATTAGAAACTTAGCTGTCTCTCTCTCTCTCTCTCTCTCTCTCTCTCTCTCTCTCTCTTTCTCTCTCTCACACACACACACACATACACACACACACACACATATACACTACACACACACACACACACACACACACACACACACATCTATTCAACTCCTTAAATTGTTACAAACACAAACATATTTTTTCAGCATTACCCTGTCTTGTTCAGTGGTTCTTTCTAAAACTTAAGGTAGGTTTTTGTTGGGAACCAAATGGCACTTGGCTGACCTGCCTCCACCTGACTAGAATCCAGAGACAAATATT